>NW_028295574.1:600000-755434 GCF_964341445.2 Mesoplodon mirus
ACATCTCATGAGGACAGTGCCATAAGTGACAGTGCTCATTGTGGCAGTGCTCATGGTGACAGTGCCCATGGTGACAGTGCCTATGGTGATAGATATCATGGTGGCTGTGCCCAGGGAGACATTGCCCACGCTGACAAGACCCATGGTGATACTTCCCATTGTGACAGTGCCATTGGTGGCAGAGCCCATGGTGACAGTGCCCAAGATCACAGAGCCCATGGTGAGAGTGCTAATGGTGACTGTGCCCATGGTGACAGCACCCAGTGTGAAAATGCCCATTGTGACAGTGCTCACGGTGACCATGCCAATGGTGATAGTGCCAATAGTGAGAGTGCTCACGGTGACACTGCCCATGGACACACTGCCCATTGTGATAGTGCCCATCATGACAACCCCTCGGAGGCAGTGCCAATGGTGAGAGTCCCCGTGGTGACAGTTCTCATGGTGAAAGTGATCCTTTTGAAATTGCTCATGGTGACAGTGCTCATGGTGACAGTGCTCAAGGTGATAGTCTCCATGTTGACAGTGTGCATGGTGACTGTTCTCACGGTGACAGTGCCTATGGTGATTATGCTCTTAGTGACAGTGCTCATGGTGACAGTGCCCATGGTGACAGTGACCACGGTGACTGTTCTCACCGTGGTAGTGCCCATGGTGACAGTGTTCATGATGACAGTCCGCATTAAGGCTGTGCCCGTGGTGACATTGCTAATGGTGATAATTCTCACGGTGATAGTACGCACGTTGAAAATGACAAAGGTGACAACACCCAGGTGATAATAATCATGGTGAAAGTGCCCATGGTGGCAGTTCTCATACTGACAGTTCTTGTGACAGTGCTCATGGTGGCAGTGCTCGTGGTGACAGTGCTCTTGGTGACAGTGCTCATGGTGGCAGTGCCCATGGTGAGACTACCGATGGTGACCCTGCCCATGGTGACAGTGCACATGGTCATGGTGCCTCTGGTGGCAGTGCAATATAGTGAGAATGCCCATGATGATATTGCTCATGGTGATAGTGCCCATGGTGAGAGTGCCCATGGTTCCAGTGCTCATGGTGACAGTGCCCATTGTGACAGTGCCCTTGGTGACAGTGCACACCATGAGAGTGCCCATGGTGTCTGTGCCCATGGTGACAGTTCTTATCATGAGAGTGTTCACGGTAGCAGTGTTCATGGTAATAGTGCTCACGGAGGCATTGCCCACAATGAGAGTGCCCACGGTGAGAATACTGACTGTGACAGTGCTCATGATGACTTTTCTCTCTGCGACAGTGCCCTTGGGGACAGTTAGCACGGTGAGATTTCTCACAGTGATAGTGCACATTGTTTCAGTGCTCATAGTGACAAGACCCTAGGCGCCAGTGCCCATCATGGCATTGCTCACGGTGATATTTCTCACGGTGACAGTGCCCATGGTGATATTACCCATGGTGACAGTACTCAGTGATCAAGTGCTCATGGTGACATGGCATAAGGTGATAATGCTCACGGTGGCAGTGCAAAATGGTGAGAGTGCCCATGGGGATATTGCTTAATGTGATAGTCCTTGTGGTGACATTGTGCATGGTGACATTGCCCACCATGACAGTGCTCTTGTTGACAGTGCTCATGGTGATAGTGCCAATGTTGGAAGTGCCCATCGTGAAAGTGTCCATGGTGACAGTTCTTATGATGAGAGTGGTCAGAGTGGCAGTGCTCATGGTGAAAGTGCCCATGGTGACAGAGCCCACGGTGACAGTGTCCATAGTTATAGTGTCCATGGTGACAGTACTAACAGTGAAATTGTCCATGGGGACACTGCCCATGGTGAAAGTGCCCATGGTCACAACACTCACGGTGATAGTGCTCACGGTGAGAGTGGCCATGGTGACAGTGACCACGGTGACAGTTCTAATGGTGATACTGCCCATGATGACAGTGCTCTGGTGACAGTCCACATTGTACCAGTGCCCAAGGTGACAGTGCTCATGGTGACAGTGCCCAAAGTCACAATACCCATGGTGACAGTGCCCAGGCTGACAGTTCTCAAGGTGATAGTGCCCATGGTGACAGTGCACATGGTGATACAGAGAATGGGGACAGTGCTTATGGTGACAGTGGTCATGGTTGCAGTACCCATGGTGATAGTGCTGAAACTGACAGTGCCCTTGGGGATAGTGCCCATGGTGAGTGTGCTCGTGTTAATTGTGTCCATGGTGGCAGTTCCCATTGTGAAAGTGCTCATGATGACAGTGCCCATGTGGGTAGTTCCCATGGTGACAGTGCTCATGGTGATAGTGACCATGTTAACAGTGCACATGGTGGCTGTGCCCTTGGTGACAGTGCCCATGATGACAGTATTCATGGTGACAGTGCTCACGGTGATAATGCCCATGGTGGCAGTGCACATGGTGGTAGTGCACATGGTGGCAGTGAAAAATGGTGACAGTTCCCATGCTGACAGTTCTCATTGTGACAATGCACACGGTCACAACCGATGCTGACACTGCTCATGGTAGCTGTACCCTTGGTGACAGTGCTCAGAGTGATAGTGCCCATGGTGGCAGTGTCCATGGTGACACTGCCCATGGTGACAATGCCCATGATGACAGTGCCCATGGAGTCAGTGCCCACGGAGCCATTTCCTATGGTAACAGTGCTCACAGTGACAGTACCCATGGTAACAGTGACCATGGTGAGAGTGCTCATGGTGATAGTGTCTATGGTGACAGATCACACTGTGACAGTCCGCATTGTGCCAGTACCAATAGTGACAGTGCCCATGGTGACATTGACCATGGTGAGAGTGATCACGGTGCTAGTGCTCACAGTAATAGTGCTCATGGTGACAGTGCCGACAGTGAAGGTGCTCACGGTGACAGTGCCTCTGGTGATAGTGCCCATGGTGAGAGTCCGCCCATTGATAGTGCCCATGGTGGCAGTTCCCATTGTGAAAATGCTCATGATGACATTGCCCATGTTGGTAGTCCCCATGGTGACAGTGCTCACGGTGATAGTGACCTTGGTAACTGTGCACATGGTGGCCGTGCCCTTGGTGACAGTGCCAATGATGACAGTACTCATGGTGACAGTTCTCACGGTGATAGTGCCCATGGTGATATTGCACATGGTGGCAGTGAAAAATGGTGACAGTGCCCATGTTGACAGTTCTCATGGTGACAGTGCACACGGTGACAACCCATGCAGACAGTACTCACGGTGACAGTTCTCATGGTTGCAGTACCCATGGTGACAGTGCTCACAGTGATACTGCCCATGGTGGCAGTGCCCATGGTGACAGTGCCCATGGTGACACTGCCCATGATGACAGTGCCCATGGTGAAAGTTCCCACGGCGCCATTGCCTATGGTGACAGTGCTCATGGTAACAGTGCCCATGGTGACAGTGACCATGGTGAGAGTGCTCACACTGATAGTGCCCATGGTGACAGGGCTCATGGTGCCAGTCCTCATTGTGCCAGTACCCATGGTGACATTGTTCTTGGTGACACTGACCACAGTGAGAGTGCTCACTGTGATAGAGCTCACGGTAATAGTGCTCATGGTGACAGTGCAAATGGTGACAATACCCATGGTGACAGTACTCATGTTGAAAATACCCATGGTGGCAGTTCTCATGGTGACAGTGCTCATAATAGCAGTGCCCAAGTTGGCAGTCCTCGTGGTGACAGTGCTAATGGTGACAGTGCTCTTGGTGGCAGTTCCCATGGGGACAGTACCGATGGTGACCCTGTGCATTGTTACAGTGCCCATGGTAACCGTGCTCACGGTGGTAGTGCACATCGTGACAGTGCCCATGGTGGCAGTTCACCTGGTGACAGTGCTAAATCGTGACAGTGCACATGCTGACAGTGCTCACGGTGATAGTGCCCATGGTGACAGTGCCCACGGTGATAATGGGTATTATTACAGTGTTCATCTTGACAGAGCCCAAGGTGGCAGTGGCCATGGTGACAGTGCCCATGGTAACAGTGCCGACAGTGACAGTGCCCATGGTGACACTTCTCACAGTGAATGTGCCCATGGGGACAGTTACCATGATGAGATTTCTCACGGTGATAGTGCCCGTTGTGACAGTGCTCACACTGACAATGCCCATGGTGCCACTGCCCATAGAGACATTCCGCACGGTCACTTTTCTCACGGTGAAAGTACCTATGGTGACACTGCACCTGGTGGCAGTGCAAAATGGTGACAGTGCCCATGGTGACATTGCTCATAGTGACTTTGCTTACAGTGATAGTCCTTACGGTGACAGTGTGCATGGTGACACTGCACACAGTTGCAGTGTTCATGGTGACAGTGTTCACGGTGATACTTTCCATGGTGATAGTGCCCATGGTGACACTGCACATGGTGGCAGTGAAAAATGGTGACAGTGCCCCTGTTGTCAGTTCTCATGGTGACCGTGCACATGGTGACAACCCGTGCAGACTGTACTCATGGTGACAGTACTCACGGTGACAGTTCTCATGTTTGCAGTATCCATGGTGACAGTGCTCACAGTGATAGTGCCCATGGTGAGAGTGCCCATGATGACAGGGCCCATGGTGCCATTGCCTATGGTGACAGTGCTCATGGTAACAGTGCCCAAGGTGACAGTGACCATGGTGAGAGTGCTCACACTGATGGTGCCCATGGTGACAGTGCTCATGGTGTCTGTCTACATTGTGCCAGTACCCATGGCAACAGTGCTCATGGTGACAGGGCCCACAGTGAGAGAGCTCACGGTGAGAGTGCTCACTTTAATAGTGCTCATGGTGACAGTGCAAATGGTGACAATACCATGGTGACAGTACTCATGTTGAAAATACCCATGGTGGCAGTTCTCATAGCGACAGATCTCATGGTGACATTGCTCATAATAGCAGTGCCCAGGTGCCAGTGCTCGTGGTGACGGTGCTAATGGTGACAGTGCTCTTGGTGGCAGTTCCCATCGGGACAATACTGATGGTGACACTGTGCATTGTTACAGTGCCCATGGTAACCGTGTTCACGGTGATAGTGCACATCGTGACAGTGCCCATGGTGGTAGTTCACCTGGTGACAGTGCTAAATAGTGACAGTGCACATGCTGACAGTGCTCACGGTGATAGTGCCCATGGTGACAGTGCACACGGTCATAATGGGCATTGTTACAGAGTTCATGGTGACAGCACACGGTGGCAGTGGCCATGGAGACAGTGCCCACGATGACAGTGCCCATGGTGACAGTGCCGACAGTGACAGTGCCCATGGTGACACTTCTCATGGTGACAGTGCCCATGGGGACAGTTAGCATGGTGAGATTTCTAACGGTGATAGTGCCCGTTGTGCCAGTGCTCACAGTAACAATGCCCATGGGGCCAGTGCCCATAGAGTCATTCCGCACGGTCACATTTCTCACGGTGAAAGTGCCTATGGTGATATTAACCATGGTGACACTGCACATGGTGGCAGAGCAAAATGGTGACAATGCCCATGGTGACATTGCTCATGGTGACTTTGCTTACGGTGATAGTCCTTACAGTGACAGTACGCATGGTGACACTGCACACAGTGACAGTGTTCATGGTGAAAGTGTTCACGGTGATAGTTCCCATGGTGAGATTGTCCTGGTAACAGTGCCCATAGTCACAATTCTCATGGTGTAGTGCTCACAGTGACAGTGCCCATGGTGTCATGCCCATGGTGACAGTGCTCATGGTGGCAGTGCTCATGTTGGCAGAGCCATAAATAAGAGTGCTCATTGTGGCAGTGCTCATGGTGTCCGTGCTCATGGTGACAGTGCCCATGATTACAGTGTTTATGGTGATAGATGTCACGGTGTCAGTGCCCACGCGGAGAGTGCCAAGGCTGACAAAGCCCAGGGTGATACTTCCCATTGGGACAGTGCCCACGGTGACAGTGCCCATGGTGACAGCACCCAGTGTGACAAGGCGCATGGTGACAGTGCTCACGGTGACAGTGCCCATGGTGACAGTGCCGATGGTGAGAGTGCCAATAGTGACAGTGCTCATGGTGAAACTGCCCACAGAGACATCGCCCATGGTGATAGTGTTCATGGTGACAACCCCACGGTGACAGTGCCAATGTTGATAGTCCCAGTGGTGACAGGTCTTACATTGAATGTGACCATGGTGTCTGTGCTCATGGTGACAGTGCTCAAGGTTATAGTCTCCATGTTGACAGTGCCGATGGTGACAATTCTCACGGTGACAGGGCCTATGGTGAAAATTCTCATAGTGACAGTGTTCACGGTGACAGTGCCCATGGTGCTATTACCCATGGTGACAGTTCTCATAGTGAAACTGCCCATGTTGACACTGCCCATGGTGGCAGTGCAAAATGGTGACAGTGCCCATGGTGATATTGCTCATGGTGACATTGCTTATGGTGATAGTGTGTATGGTGAAACTGCACACAGTGACATTGCTCATGGTGACAGTGTTCATGGCGTTAGTTCCTATGGTGAATGTGACCATGGGGACAGTGCCCATAGTCACAATTCTCATGGTGTAGTGCTCACGGTGACAGTGCCCATGGTGACAATACACAGGGTGACAGTATTCATGGTGACATTGCTCATGGTGAGAGTGCCCATGTTCACAACTGTCACGGTGATAGTTCCCATGGTGACAATACCCAGGGTAACAGAGCTGATGGTAAAAGTGTTCACGGTGACAGTGCCCATGGTGACAGTACCTAAGGTGACAATTCCCATGGTGAGACTGCTCATAGACAGTGCCCATGGTGACAATACCCAGCGTGTCCTGTCCATGGTGACAGTGATCATGGTGACACATCTCATGAGGACAGTGCCATAAGTGACAGTGCTCATTGTGGCAGTGCTCATGGTGACAGTGCCCATGGTGACAGTGCCTATGGTGATAGATATCATGGTGGCTGTGCCCAGGGAGACATTGCCCACGCTGACAAGACCCATGGTGATACTTCCCATTGTGACAGTGCCATCGGTGGCAGAGCCCATGGTGACAGTGCCCAAGATCACAGAGCCCATGGTGAGAGTGCTAACGGTGACTGTGCCCATGGTGACAGCACCCAGTGTGAAAATGCCCATTGTGACAGTGCTCACGGTGACCATGCCAATGGTGATAGTGCCAATAGTGAGAGTGCTCACGGTGACACTGCCCATGGACACACTGCCCATTGTGATAGTGCCCATCATGACAACCCCTCGGAGGCAGTGCCAATGGTGAGAGTCCCCGTGGTGACAGTTCTCATGGTGAAAGTGATCCTTTTGAAATTGCTCATGGTGACAGTGCTCATGGTGACAGTGCTCAAGGTGATAGTCTCCATGTTGACAGTGTGCATGGTGACTGTTCTCACGGTGACAGTGCCTATGGTGATTATGCTCTTAGTGACAGTGCTCATGGTGACAGTGCCCATGGTGACAGTGACCACGGTGACTGTTCTCACCGTGGTAGTGCCCATGGTGACAGTGTTCATGATGACAGTCCGCATTAAGGCTGTGCCCGTGGTGACATTGCTAATGGTGATAATTCTCACGGTGATAGTACGCACGTTGAAAATGACAAAGGTGACAACACCCAGGTGATAATAATCATGGTGAAAGTGCCCATGGTGGCAGTTCTCATACTGACAGTTCTTGTGACAGTGCTCATGGTGGCAGTGCTCGTGGTGACAGTGCTCTTGGTGACAGTGCTCATGGTGGCAGTGCCCATGGTGAGACTACCGATGGTGACCCTGCCCATGGTGACAGTGCACATGGTCATGGTGCCTCTGGTGGCAGTGCAATATAGTGAGAATGCCCATGATGATATTGCTCATGGTGATAGTGCCCATGGTGAGAGTGCCCATGGTTCCAGTGCTCATGGTGACAGTGCCCATTGTGACAGTGCCCTTGGTGACAGTGCACACCATGAGAGTGCCCATGGTGTCTGTGCCCATGGTGACAGTTCTTATCATGAGAGTGTTCACGGTAGCAGTGTTCATGGTAATAGTGCTCACGGAGGCATTGCCCACAATGAGAGTGCCCACGGTGAGAATACTGACTGTGACAGTGCTCATGATGACTTTTCTCTCTGTGACAGTGCCCTTGGGGACAGTTAGCACGGTGAGATTTCTCACAGTGATAGTGCACATTGTTTCAGTGCTCATAGTGACAAGACCCTAGGCGCCAGTGCCCATCATGGCATTGCTCACGGTGATATTTCTCACGGTGACAGTGCCCATGGTGATATTACCCATGGTGACAGTACTCAGTGATCAAGTGCTCATGGTGACATGGCATAAGGTGATAATGCTCACGGTGGCAGTGCAAAATGGTGACAGTGCCCATGGGGACATTGCTTAATGTGATAGTCCTTGTGGTGACATTGTGCATGGTGACATTGCCCACCATGACAGTGCTCTTGTTGACAGTGCTCATGGTGATAGTGCCAATGTTGGAAGTGCCCATCGTGAAAGTGTCCATGGTGACAGTTCTTATGATGAGAGTGGTCAGAGTGGCAGTGCTCATGGTGAAAGTGCCCATGGTGACAGAGCCCACGGTGACAGTGTCCATAGTTATAGTGTCCATGGTGACAGTACTAACAGTGAAATTGTCCATGGGGACACTGCCCATGGTGAAAGTGCCCATGGTCACAACACTCACGGTGATAGTGCTCACGGTGAGAGTGGCCATGGTGACAGTGACCACGGTGACAGTTCTAATGGTGATACTGCCCATGATGACAGTGCTCATGGTGACAGTCCACATTGTACCAGTGCCCAAGGTGACAGTGCTCATGGTGACAGTGCCCAAAGTCACAATACCCATGGTGACAGTGCCCAGGCTGACAGTTCTCAAGGTGATAGTGCCCATGGTGACAGTGCACATGGTGATACAGAGAATGGGGACAGTGCTTATGGTGACAGTGGTCATGGTTGCAGTACCCATGGTGATAGTGCTGAAACTGACAGTGCCCTTGGGGATAGTGCCCATGGTGAGTGTGCTCGTGTTAATTGTGTCCATGGTGGCAGTTCCCATTGTGAAAGTGCTCATGATGACAGTGCCCATGTGGGTAGTTCCCATGGTGACAGTGCTCATGGTGATAGTGACCATGTTAACAGTGCACATGGTGGCTGTGCCCTTGGTGACAGTGCCCATGATGACAGTATTCATGGTGACAGTGCTCACGGTGATAATGCCCATGGTGGCAGTGCACATGGTGGTAGTGCACATGGTGGCAGTGAAAAATGGGGACAGTTCCCATGCTGACAGTTCTCATTGTGACAATGCACACGGTCACAACCGATGCTGACACTGCTCATGGTAGCTGTACCCTTGGTGACAGTGCTCAGAGTGATAGTGCCCATGGTGGCAGTGCCCATGGTGACACTGCCCATGGTGACAATGCCCATGATGACAGTGCCCATGGAGTCAGTGCCCACGGAGCCATTGCCTATGGTAACAGTGCTCACAGTGACAGTACCCATGGTAACAGTGACCATGGTGAGAGTGCTCATGGTGATAGTGTCTATGGTGACAGATCACACTGTGACAGTCCGCATTGTGCCAGTACCAATAGTGACAGTGCCCATGGTGACATTGACCATGGTGAGAGTGATCACGGTGCTAGTGCTCACAGTA
Source organism: Mesoplodon mirus (assembly GCF_964341445.2). Classification (NCBI taxonomy): domain Eukaryota; kingdom Metazoa; phylum Chordata; class Mammalia; order Artiodactyla; family Ziphiidae; genus Mesoplodon; species Mesoplodon mirus. The sequence continues at coordinate 609,596 of NW_028295574.1, forward strand.
ATAGTGCTCATGGTGACAGTGCCGACAGTGAAGGTGCTCACGGTGAGAGTGCCTCTGGTGATAGTGCCCATGGTGAGAGTCCGCCCATTGATAGTGCCCATGGTGGCAGTTCCCATTGTGAAAATGCTCATGATGACATTGCCCATGTTGGTAGTCCCCATGGTGACAGTGCTCACGGTGATAGTGACCTTGGTAACTGTGCACATGGTGGCCGTGCCCTTGGTGACAGTGCCAATGATGACAGTACTCATGGTGACAGTTCTCACGGTGATAGTGCCCATGGTGATATTGCACATGGTGGCAGTGAAAAATGGTGACAGTGCCCATGTTGACAGTTCTCATGGTGACAGTGCACACGGTGACAACCCATGCAGACAGTACTCACGGTGACAGTTCTCATGGTTGCAGTACCCATGGTGACAGTGCTCACAGTGATACTGCCCATGGTGGCAGTGCCCATGGTGACAGTGCCCATGGTGACACTGCCCATGATGACAGTGCCCATGGTGAAAGTTCCCACGGCGCCATTGCCTATGGTGACAGTGCTCATGGTAACAGTGCCCATGGTGACAGTGACCATGGTGAGAGTGCTCACACTGATAGTGCCCATGGTGACAGGGCTCATGGTGCCAGTCCGCATTGTGCCAGTACCCATGGCGACAGTGCTCATGGTGACACTGACCACAGTGAGAGTGCTCACTGTGATAGAGCTCACGGTAATAGTGCTCATGGTGACAGTGCAAAGGGTGACAATACCCATGGTGACAGTACTCATGTTGAAAATACCCATGGTGGCAGTTCTCATGGTGACAGTGCTCATAATAGCAGTGCCCAAGTTGGCAGTCCTCGTGGTGACAGTGCTAATGGTGACAGTGCTCTTGGTGGCAGTTCCCATGGGGACAGTACCGATGGTGACCCTGTGCATTGTTACAGTGCCCATGGTAACCGTGCTCACGGTGGTAGTGCACATCGTGACAGTGCCCATGGTGGCAGTTCACCTGGTGACAGTGCTAAATCGTGACAGTGCACATGCTGACAGTGCTCACGGTGATAGTGCCCATGGTGACAGTGCCCACGGTGATAATGGGTATTATTACAGTGTTCATCTTGACAGAGCCCAAGGTGGCAGTGGCCATGGTGACAGTGCCCACAATGACAGTGCCCATGGTAACAGTGCCGACAGTGACAGTGCCCATGGTGACACTTCTCACAGTGAATGTGCCCATGGGGACAGTTACCATGATGAGATTTCTCACGGTGATAGTGCCCGTTGTGACAGTGCTCACACTGACAATGCCCATGGTGCCACTGCCCATAGAGACATTCCGCACGGTCACTTTTCTCACGGTGAAAGTACCTATGGTGACACTGCACCTGGTGGCAGTGCAAAATGGTGACAGTGCCCATGGTGACATTGCTCATAGTGACTTTGCTTACAGTGATAGTCCTTACGGTGACAGTGTGCATGGTGACACTGCACACAGTTGCAGTGTTCATGGTGACAGTGTTCACGGTGATACTTTCCATGGTGATAGTGCCCATGGTGACACTGCACATGGTGGCAGTGAAAAATGGTGACAGTGCCCCTGTTGTCAGTTCTCATGGTGACCGTGCACATGGTGACAACCCGTGCAGACTGTACTCATGGTGACAGTACTCACGGTGACAGTTCTCATGTTTGCAGTATCCATGGTGACAGTGCTCACAGTGATAGTGCCCATGGTGAGAGTGCCCATGATGACAGGGCCCATGGTGCCATTGCCTATGGTGACAGTGCTCATGGTAACAGTGCCCAAGGTGACAGTGACCATGGTGAGAGTGCTCACACTGATGGTGCCCATGGTGACAGTGCTCATGGTGTCTGTCTACATTGTGCCAGTACCCATGGCAACAGTGCTCATGGTGACAGGGCCCACAGTGAGAGAGCTCACGGTGAGAGTGCTCACTTTAATAGTGCTCATGGTGACAGTGCAAATGGTGACAATACCATGGTGACAGTACTCATGTTGAAAATACCCATGGTGGCAGTTCTCATAGCGACAGATCTCATGGTGACATTGCTCATAATAGCAGTGCCCAGGTGCCAGTGCTCGTGGTGACGGTGCTAATGGTGACAGTGCTCTTGGTGGCAGTTCCCATCGGGACAATACTGATGGTGACACTGTGCATTGTTACAGTGCCCATGGTAACCGTGTTCACGGTGATAGTGCACATCGTGACAGTGCCCATGGTGGTAGTTCACCTGGTGACAGTGCTAAATAGTGACAGTGCACATGCTGACAGTGCTCACGGTGATAGTGCCCATGGTGACAGTGCACACGGTCATAATGGGCATTGTTACAGAGTTCATGGTGACAGCACACGGTGGCAGTGGCCATGGAGACAGTGCCCACGATGACAGTGCCCATGGTGACAGTGCCAACAGTGACAGTGCCCATGGTGACACTTCTCATGGTGACAGTGCCCATGGGGACAGTTAGCATGGTGAGATTTCTAACGGTGATAGTGCCCGTTGTGCCAGTGCTCACAGTAACAATGCCCATGGGGCCAGTGCCCATAGAGTCATTCCGCACGGTCACATTTCTCACGGTGAAAGTGCCTATGGTGATATTAACCATGGTGACACTGCACATGGTGGCAGAGCAAAATGGTGACAGTGCCCATGGTGACATTGCTCATGGTGACTTTGCTTACGGTGATAGTCCTTACAGTGACAGTACGCATGGTGACACTGCACACAGTGACAGTGTTCATGGTGAAAGTGTTCACGGTGATAGTTCCCATGGTGAGATTGTCCTGGTAACAGTGCCCATAGTCACAATTCTCATGGTGTAGTGCTCACAGTGACAGTGCCCATGGTGTCATGCCCATGGTGACAGTGCTCATGGTGACAGTGCTCATGTTGGCAGAGCCATAAATAAGAGTGCTCATTGTGGCAGTGCTCATGGTGTCCGTGCTCATGGTGACAGTGCCCATGATTACAGTGTTTATGGTGATAGATGTCACGGTGTCAGTGCCCACGCGGAGAGTGCCAAGGCTGACAAAGCCCAGGGTGATACTTCCCATTGTGACAGTGCCCACGGTGACAGTGCCCATGGTGACAGCACCCAGTGTGACAAGGCACATGGTGACAGTGCTCACGGTGACAGTGCCCATGGTGACAGTGCCGATGGTGAGAGTGCCAATAGTGACAGTGCTCATGGTGAAACTGCCCACAGAGACATCGCCCATGGTGATAGTGTTCATGGTGACAACCCCACGGTGACAGTGCCAATGTTGATAGTCCCAGTGGTGACAGGTCTTACATTGAATGTGACCATGGTGTCTGTGCTCATGGTGACAGTGCTCAAGGTTATAGTCTCCATGTTGACAGTGCCGATGGTGACAATTCTCACGGTGACAGGGCCTATGGTGAAAATTCTCATAGTGACAGTGTTCACGGTGACAGTGCCCATGGTGCTATTACCCATGGTGACAGTTCTCATAGTGAAACTGCCCATGTTGACACTGCCCATGGTGGCAGTGCAAAATGGTGACAGTGCCCATGGTGATATTGCTCATGGTGACATTGCTTATGGTGATAGTGTGTATGGTGAAACTGCACACAGTGACATTGCTCATGGTGACAGTGTTCATGGCGTTAGTTCCTATGGTGAATGTGACCATGGGGACAGTGCCCATAGTCACAATTCTCATGGTGTAGTGCTCACGGTGACAGTGCCCATGGTGACAATACACAGGGTGACAGTATTCATGGTGACATTGCTCATGGTGAGAGTGCCCATGTTCACAACTGTCACGGTGATAGTTCCCATGGTGACAATACCCAGGGTAACAGAGCTGATGGTAAAAGTGTTCACGGTGACAGTGCCCATGGTGACAGTACCTAAGGTGACAATTCCCATGGTGAGACTGCTCATAGACAGTGCCCATGGTGACAATACCCAGCGTGTCCTGTCCATGGTGACAGTGATCATGGTGACACATCTCATGAGGACAGTGCCATAAGTGACAGTGCTCATTGTGGCAGTGCTCATGGTGACAGTGCCCATGGTGACAGTGCCTATGGTGATAGATATCATGGTGGCTGTGCCCAGGGAGACATTGCCCACGCTGACAAGACCCATGGTGATACTTCCCATTGTGACAGTGCCATTGGTGGCAGAGCCCATGGTGACAGTGCCCAAGATCACAGAGCCCATGGTGAGAGTGCTAACGGTGACTGTGCCCATGGTGACAGCACCCAGTGTGAAAATGCCCATTGTGACAGTGCTCACGGTGACCATGCCAATGGTGATAGTGCCAATAGTGAGAGTGCTCACGGTGACACTGCCCATGGACACACTGCCCATTGTGATAGTGCCCATCATGACAACCCCTCGGAGGCAGTGCCAATGGTGAGAGTCCCCGTGGTGACAGTTCTCATGGTGAAAGTGATCCTTTTGAAATTGCTCATGGTGACAGTGCTCATGGTGACAGTGCTCAAGGTGATAGTCTCCATGTTGACAGTGTGCATGGTGACTGTTCTCACGGTGACAGTGCCTATGGTGATTATGCTCTTAGTGACAGTGCTCATGGTGACAGTGCCCATGGTGACAGTGACCACGGTGACTGTTCTCACCGTGGTAGTGCCCATGGTGACAGTGTTCATGATGACAGTCCGCATTAAGGCTGTGCCCGTGGTGACATTGCTAATGGTGATAATTCTCACGGTGATAGTACGCACGTTGAAAATGACAAAGGTGACAACACCCAGGTGATAATAATCATGGTGAAAGTGCCCATGGTGGCAGTTCTCATACTGACAGTTCTTGTGACAGTGCTCATGGTGGCAGTGCTCGTGGTGACAGTGCTCTTGGTGACAGTGCTCATGGTGGCAGTGCCCATGGTGAGACTACCGATGGTGACACTGCCCATGGTGACAGTGCACATGGTCATGGTGCATCTGCTGGCAGTGCAAAATAGTGAGAGTGCCCATGATGATATTGCTCATGGTGATAGTGCCCATGGTGAGAGTGCCCATGGTTCCAGTGCTCATGGTGACAGTGCCCATTTTGACAGTGCCCTTGGTGACAGTGCACACCATGAGAGTGCCCATGGTGTCTGTGCCCATGGTGACAGTTCTTATCATGAGAGTGTTCACGGTAGCAGTGTTCATGGTAATAGTGCTCACGGAGGCATTGCCCACAATGAGAGTGCCCACGGTGAGAATACTGACTGTGACAGCGCCCATGATGACTTTTCTCTCTGTGACAGTGCCCTTGGGGACAGTTAGCACGGTGAGATTTCTCACAGTGATAGTGCACATTGTTTCAGTGCTCATAGTGACAAGACCCTAGGCGCCAGTGCCCATCATGGCATTGCTCACGGTGATATTTCTCACGGTGACAGTGCCCATGGTGATATTACCCATGGTGACAGTACTCAGTGATCAAGTGCTCATGGTGACATGGCATAAGGTGATAATGCTCACGGTGGCAGTGCAAAATGGTGACAGTGCCCATGGGGACATTGCTCATAGTGACTTTGCTTACAGTGATAGTCCTTACGGTGACACTGTGCATAGTGACACTGCACACAGTTGCAGTGTTCATGGTGACAGTGTTCACGGTGATACTTTCCATGGTGATAGTGCCCATGGTGACACTGCACATGGTGGCAGTGAAAAATGGTGACAGTGCCCCTGTTGTCAGTTCTCATGGTGACCGTGCACATGGTGACAACCCGTGCAGACTGTACTCATGGTGACAGTACTCACGGTGACAGTTCTCATGTTTGCAGTATCCATGGTGACAGTGCTCACAGTGATAGTGCCCATGGTGAGAGTGCCCATGATGACAGGGCCCATGGTGCCATTGCCTATGGTGACAGTGCTCATGGTAACAGTGCCCAAGGTGACAGTGACCATGGTGAGAGTGCTCACACTGATGGTGCCCATGGTGACAGTGCTCATGGTGTCTGTCTACATTGTGCCAGTACCCATGGCAACAGTGCTCATGGTGACAGGGACCACAGTGAGAGAGCTCACAGTGAGAGTGCTCACTTTAATAGTGCTCATGGTGACAGTGCAAATGGTGACAATACCATGGTGACAGTACTCATGTTGAAAATACCCATGGTGGCAGTTCTCATAGCGACAGATCTCATGGTGACATTGCTCATAATAGCAGTGCCCAGGTGCCAGTGCTCGTGGTGACGGTGCTAATGGTGACAGTGCTCTTGGTGGCAGTTCCCATCGGGACAATACTGATGGTGACACTGTGCATTGTTACAGTGCCCATGGTAACCGTGTTCACGGTGATAGTGCACATCGTGACAGTGCCCATGGTGGTAGTTCACCTGGTGACAGTGCTAAATAGTGACAGTGCACATGCTGACAGTGCTCACGGTGATAGTGCCCATGGTGACAGTGCACACGGTGATAATGGGCATTGTTACAGAGTTCATGGTGACAGCACACGGTGGCAGTGGCCATGGAGACAGTGCCCACAATGACAGTGCCCATGGTGACAGTGCCGACAGTGACAGTGCCCATGGTGACACTTCTCATGGTGACAGTGCCCATGGGGACAGTTAGCATGGTGAGATTTCTAACGGTGATAGTGCCCGTTGTGCCAGTGCTCACAGTAACAATGCCCATGCGGCCAGTGCCCATAGAGTCATTCCGCACGGTCACATTTCTCACGGTGAAAGTGCCTATGGTGATATTAACCATGGTGACACTGCACATGGTGGCAGAGCAAAATGGCGACAGTGCCCATGGTGACATTGCTCATGGTGACTTTGCTTACGGTGATAGTCCTTACAGTGACAGTACGCATGGTGACACTGCACACAGTGACAGTGTTCATGGTGAAAGTGTTCACGGTGATAGTTCCCATGGTGAGATTGTCCTGGTAACAGTGCCCATAGTCACAATTCTCATGGTGTAGTGCTCACAGTGACAGTGCCCATGGTGTCATGCCCATGGTGACAGTGCTCATGGTGACAGTGCTCATGTTGGCAGAGCCATAAATAAGAGTGCTCATTGTGGCAGTGCTCATGGTGTCTGTGCTCATGGTGACAGTGCCCATGATTACAGTGTTTATGGTGATAGATGTCACGGTGTCAGTGCCCACGCGGAGAGTGCCAAGGCTGACAAAGCCCAGGGTGATACTTCCCATTGTGACAGTGCCCACGGTGACAGTGCCCATGGTGACAGCACCCAGTGTGACAAGGCGCATGGTGACAGTGCTCACGGTGACAGTGCCCATGGTGACAGTGCCGATGGTGAGAGTGCCAATAGTGACAGTGCTCATGGTGAAACTGCCCACAGAGACATCGCCCATGGTGATAGTGTTCATGGTGACAACCCCACGGTGACAGTGCCAATGTTGATAGTCCCAGTGGTGACAGGTCTTACACTGAATGTGACCATGGTGTCTGTGCTCATGGTGACAGTGCTCAAGGTTATAGTCTCCATGTTGACAGTGCCGATGGTGACAATTCTCACGGTGACAGGGCCTGTGGTGAAAATTCTCATAGTGACAGTGTTCACGGTGACAGTGCCCATGGTGCTATTACCCATGGTGACAGTTCTCATAGTGAAACTGCCCATGTTGACACTGCCCATGGTGGCAGTGCAAAATGGTGACAGTGCCCATGGTGATATTGCTCATGGTGGCATTGCTTATGGTGATAGTGTGTATGGTGAAACTGCACACAGTGACTTTGCTCATGGTGACAGTGTTCATGGCGTTAGTTCCTATGGTGAATGTGACCATGGGGACAGTGCCCATAGTCACAATTCTCATGGTGTAGTGCTCACGGTGACAGTGCCCATGGTGACAATACACAGGGTGACAGTATTCATGGTGACATTGCTCATGGTAAGAGTGCCCATGTTTACAACTGTCACGGTGATAGTTCCCATGGTGACAATACCCAGGGTAACAGAGCTGATGGTAAAAGTGTTCACGGTGACAGTGCCCATGGTGACAGTACCTAAGGTGACAATTCCCATGGTGAGACTGCTCATAGACAGTGCCCATGGTGACAATACCCAGCGTGTCCTGTCCATGGTGACAGTGATCATGGTGACACATCTCATGAGGACAGTGCCATAAGTGACAGTGCTCATTGTGGCAGTGCTCATGGTGACAGTGCCCATGGTGACAGTGCCTATGGTGATAGATATCATGGTGGCTGTGCCCAGGGAGACATTGCCCACGCTGACAAGACCCATGGTGATACTTCCCATTGTGACAGTGCCATCGGTGGCAGAGCCCATGGTGACAGTGCCCAAGATCACAGAGCCCATGGTGAGAGTGCTAACGGTGACTGTGCCCATGGTGACAGCACCCAGTGTGAAAATGCCCATTGTGACAGTGCTCACGGTGACCATGCCAATGGTGATAGTGCCAATAGTGAGAGTGCTCACGGTGACACTGCCCATGGACACACTGCCCATTGTGATAGTGCCCATCATGACAACCCCTCGGAGGCAGTGCCAATGGTGAGAGTCCCCGTGGTGACAGTTCTCATGGTGAAAGTGATCCTTTTGAAATTGCTCATGGTGACAGTGCTCATGGTGACAGTGCTCAAGGTGATAGTCTCCATGTTGACAGTGTGCATGGTGACTGTTCTCACGGTGACAGTGCCTATGGTGATTATGCTCTTAGTGACAGTGCTCATGGTGACAGTGCCCATGGTGACAGTGACCACGGTGACTGTTCTCACCGTGGTAGTGCCCATGGTGACAGTGTTCATGATGACAGTCCGCATTAAGGCTGTGCCCGTGGTGACATTGCTAATGGTGATAATTCTCACGGTGATAGTACGCACGTTGAAAATGACAAAGGTGACAACACCCAGGTGATAATAATCATGGTGAAAGTGCCCATGGTGGCAGTTCTCATACTGACAGTTCTTGTGACAGTGCTCATGGTGGCAGTGCTCGTGGTGACAGTGCTCTTGGTGACAGTGCTCATGGTGGCAGTGCCCATGGTGAGACTACCGATGGTGACCCTGCCCATGGTGACAGTGCACATGGTCATGGTGCCTCTGGTGGCAGTGCAATATAGTGAGAATGCCCATGATGATATTGCTCATGGTGATAGTGCCCATGGTGAGAGTGCCCATGGTTCCAGTGCTCATGGTGACAGTGCCCATTGTGACAGTGCCCTTGGTGACAGTGCACACCATGAGAGTGCCCATGGTGTCTGTGCCCATGGTGACAGTTCTTATCATGAGAGTGTTCACGGTAGCAGTGTTCATGGTAATAGTGCTCACGGAGGCATTGCCCACAATGAGAGTGCCCACGGTGAGAATACTGACTGTGACAGTGCCCATGATGACTTTTCTCTCTGTGACAGTGCCCTTGGGGACAGTTAGCACGGTGAGATTTCTCACAGTGATAGTGCACATTGTTTCAGTGCTCATAGTGACAAGACCCTAGGCGCCAGTGCCCATCATGGCATTGCTCACGGTGATATTTCTCACGGTGACAGTGCCCATGGTGATATTACCCATGGTGACAGTACTCAGTGATCAAGTGCTCATGGTGACATGGCATAAGGTGATAATGCTCACGGTGGCAGTGCAAAATGGTGACAGTGCCCATGGGGACATTGCTTAATGTGATAGTCCTTGTGGTGACATTGTGCATGGTGACATTGCCCACCATGACAGTGCTCTTTTTGACAGTGCTCATGGTGATAGTGCCAATGTTGGAAGTGCCCATCGTGAAAGTGTCCATGGTGACAGTTCTTATGATGAGAGTGGTCAGAGTGGCAGTGCTCATGGTGAAAGTGCCCATGGTGACAGAGCCCACGGTGACAGTGTCCATAGTTATAGTGTCCATGGTGACAGTACTAACAGTGAAATTGTCCATGGGGACACTGCCCATGGTGAAAGTGCCCATGGTCACAACACTCACGGTGATAGTGCTCACGGTGAGAGTGGCCATGGTGACAGTGACCACGGTGACAGTTCTAATGGTGATACTGCCCATGATGACAGTGCTCATGGTGACAGTCCACATTGTACCAGTGCCCAAGGTGACAGTGCTCATGGTGACAGTGCCCAAAGTCACAATACCCATGGTGACAGTGCCCAGGCTGACAGTTCTCAAGGTGATAGTGCCCATGGTGACAGTGCCCATGGTGATACAGAGAATGGGGACAGTGCTTATGGTGACAGTGGTCATGGTTGCAGTACCCATGGTGATAGTGCTGAAACTGACAGTGCCCTTGGGGATAGTGCCCATGGTGAGTGTGCTCGTGTTAATTGTGTCCATGGTGGCAGTTCCCATTGTGAAAGTGCTCATGATGACAGTGCCCATGTGGGTAGTTCCCATGGTGACAGTGCTCATGGTGATAGTGACCATGTTAACAGTGCACATGGTGGCTGTGCCCTTGGTGACAGTGCCCATGATGACAGTATTCATGGTGACAGTGCTCACGGTGATAATGCCCATGGTGGCAGTGCACATGGTGGTAGTGCACATGGTGGCAGTGAAAAATGGGGACAGTTCCCATGCTGACAGTTCTCATTGTGACAATGCACACAGTCACAACCGATGCTGACACTGCTCATGGTAGCTGTACCCTTGGTGACAGTGCTCAGAGTGATAGTGCCCATGGTGGCAGTGTCCATGGTGACACTGCCCATGGTGACAATGCCCATGATGACAGTGCCCATGGAGTCAGTGCCCACGGAGCCATTGCCTATGGTAACAGTGCTCACAGTGACAGTACCCATGGTAACAGTGACCATGGTGAGAGTGCTCATGGTGATAGTGTCTATGGTGACAGATCACACTGTGACAGTCCGCATTGTGCCAGTACCAATAGTGACAGTACCCATGGTGACATTGACCACGGTGAGAGTGATCACGGTGCTAGTGCTCACAGTAATAGTGCTCATGGTGACAGTGCCGACAGTGAAGGTGCTCACAGTGACAGTGCCTCTGGTGATAGTGCCCATGGTGAGAGTCCGCCCATTGATAGTGTCCATGGTGGCAGTTCCCATTGTGAAAATGCTCATGATGACATTGCCCATGTTGGTAGTCCCCATGGTGACAGTGCTCACGGTGATAGTGACCTTGGTAACTGTGCACATGGTGGCCGTGCCCTTGGTGACAGTGCCAATGATGACAGTACTCATGGTGACAGTTCTCACGGTGATAGTGCCCATGGTGATATTGCACATGGTGGCAGTGAAAAATGGTGACAGTGCCCATGTTGACAGTTCTCATGGTGACAGTGCACACGGTGACAACCCATGCAGACAGTACTCACGGTGACAGTTCTCATGGTTGCAGTACCCATGGTGACAGTGCTCACAGTGATACTGCCCATGGTGGCAGTGCCCATGGTGACAGTGCCCATGGTGACACTGCCCATGATGACAGTGCCCATGGTGAAAGTTCCCACGGCGCCATTGCCTATGGTGACAGTGCTCATGGTAACAGTGCCCATGGTGACAGTGACCATGGTGAGAGTGCTCACACTGATAGTGCCCATGGTGACAGGGCTCATGGTGCCAGTCCGCATTGTGCCAGTACCCATGGCGACAGTGCTCATGGTGACACTGACCACAGTGAGAGTGCTCACTGTGATAGAGCTCACGGTAATAGTGCTCATGGTGACAGTGCAAATGGTGACAATACCCATGGTGACAGTACTCATGTTGAAAATACCCATGGTGGCAGTTCTCATGGTGACAGTGCTCATAATAGCAGTGCCCAAGGTGGCAGTCCTCGTGGTGACAGTGCTAATGGTGACAGTGCTCTTGGTGGCAGTTCCCATGGGGACATTACCGATGGTGACCCTGTGCATTGTTACAGTGCCCATGGTAACCGTGCTCACGGTGGTAGTGCACATCGTGACAGTGCCCATGGTGGCAGTTCACCTGGTGACAGTGCTAAATCGTGACAGTGCACATGCTGACAGTGCTCACGGTGATAGTGCCCATGGTGACAGTGCCCACGGTGATAATGGGTATTATTACAGTGTTCATCTTGACAGAGCCCAAGTTGGCAGTGGCCATGGTGACAGTGCCCACAATGACAGTGCCCATGGTAACAGTGCCGACAGTGACAGTGCCCATGGTGACACTTCTCACAGTGAATGTGCCCATGGGGACAGTTACCATGATGAGATTTCTCACGGTGATAGTGCCCGTTGTGACAGTGCTCACACTGACAATGCCCATGGTGCCACTGCCCATAGAGACATTCCGCACGGTCACTTTTCTCACGGTGAAAGTACCTATGGTGACACTGCACCTGGTGGCAGTGCAAAATGGTGACAGTGCCCATGGTGACATTGCTCATAGTGACTTTGCTTACAGTGATAGTCCTTACGGTGACAGTGTGCACAGTGACACTGCACACAGTTGCAGTGTTCATGGTGACAGTGTTCACGGTGATACTTTCCATGGTGATAGTGCCCATGGTGACACTGCACATGGTGGCAGTGAAAAATGGTGACAGTGCCCCTGTTGTCAGTTCTCATGGTGACCGTGCACATGGTGACAACCCGTGCAGACTGTACTCATGGTGACAGTACTCACGGTGACAGTTCTCATGTTTGCAGTATCCATGGTGACAGTGCTCACAGTGATAGTGCCCATGGTGAGAGTGCCCATGATGACAGGGCCCATGGTGCCATTGCCTATGGTGACAGTGCTCATGGTAACAGTGCCCAAGGTGACAGTGACCATGGTGAGAGTGCTCACACTGATGGTGCCCATGGTGACAGTGCTCATGGTGTCTGTCTACATTGTGCCAGTACCCATGGCAACAGTGCTCATGGTGACAGGGCCCACAGTGAGAGAGCTCACGGTGAGAGTGCTCACGGTAATAGTGCTCATGGTGACAGTGCAAATGGTGACAATACCATGGTGACAGTACTCATGTTGAAAATACCCATGGTGGCAGTTCTCATAGCGACAGATCTCATGGTGACATTGCTCATAATAGCAGTGCCCAGGTGCCAGTGCTCGTGGTGACGGTGCTAATGGTGACAGTGCTCTTGGTGGCAGTTCCCATCGGGACAATACTGATGGTGACACTGTGCATTGTTACAGTGCCCATGGTAACCGTGTTCACGGTGATAGTGCACATCGTGACAGTGCCCATGGTGGTAGTTCACCTGGTGACAGTGCTAAATAGTGACAGTGCACATGCTGAGAGTGCTCACGGTGATAGTGCCCATGGTGACAGTGCACACGGTCATAATGGGCATTGTTACAGAGTTCATGGTGACAGCACACGGTGGCAGTGGCCATGGAGACAGTGCCCACAATGACAGTGCCCATGGTGACAGTGCCGACAGTGACAGTGCCCATGGTGACACTTCTCATGGTGACAGTGCCCATGGGGACAGTTAGCATGGTGAGATTTCTAATGGTGATAGTGCCCGTTGTGCCAGTGCTCACAGTAAAAATGCCCATGGGGCCAGTGCCCATAGAGTCATTCCGCACGGTCACATTTCTCACGGTGAAAGTGCCTATGGTGATATTAACCATGGTGACACTGCACATGGTGGCAGAGCAAAATGGTGACAGTGCCCATGGTGACATTGCTCATGGTGACTTTGCTTACGGTGATAGTCCTTACAGTGACAGTACGCATGGTGACACTGCACACAGTGACAGTGTTCATGGTGAAAGTGTTCACGGTGATAGTTCCCATGGTGAGATTGTCCTGGTAACAGTGCCCATAGTCACAATTCTCATGGTGTAGTGCTCACAGTGACAGTGCCCATGGTGTCATGCCCATGGTGACAGTGCTCATGGTGACAGTGCTCATGTTGGCAGAGCCATAAATAAGAGTGCTCATTGTGGCAGTGCTCATGGTGTCCGTGCTCATGGTGACAGTGCCCATGATTACAGTGTTTATGGTGATAGATGTCACGGTGTCAGTGCCCACGCGGAGAGTGCCAAGGCTGACAAAGCCCAGGGTGATACTTCCCATTGTGACAGTGCCCACGGTGACAGTGCCCATGGTGACAGCACCCAGTGTGACAAGGCGCATGGTGACAGTGCTCACGGTGACAGTGCCCATGGTGACAGTGCCGATGGTGAGAGTGCCAATAGTGACAGTGCTCATGGTGAAACTGCCCACAGAGACATCGCCCATGGTGATAGTGTTCATGGTGACAACCCCACGGTGACAGTGCCAATGTTGATAGTCCCAGTGGTGACAGGTCTTACACTGAATGTGACCATGGTGTCTGTGCTCATGGTGACAGTGCTCAAGGTTATAGTCTCCATGTTGACAGTGCCGATGGTGACAATTCTCACGGTGACAGGGCCTATGGTGAAAATTCTCATAGTGACAGTGTTCACGGTGACAGTGCCCATGGTGCTATTACCCATGGTGACAGTTCTCATAGTGAAACTGCCCATGTTGACACTGCCCATGGTGGCAGTGCAAAATGGTGACAGTGCCCATGGTGATATTGCTCATGGTGACATTGCTTATGGTGATAGTGTGTATGGTGAAATTGCACACAGTGACATTGCTCATGGTGACAGTGTTCATGGCGTTAGTTCCTATGGTGAATGTGACCATGGGGACAGTGCCCATAGTCACAATTCTCATGGTGTAGTGCTCACGGTGACAGTGCCCATGGTGACAATACACAGGGTGACACTATTCATGGTGACATTGCTCATGGTGAGAGTGCCCATGTTCACAACTGTCACGGTGATAGTTCCCATGGTGACAATACCCAGGGTAACAGAGCTGATGGTAAAAGTGTTCACGGTGACAGTGCCCATGGTGACAGTACCTAAGGTGACAATTCCCATGGTGAGACTGCTCATAGACAGTGCCCATGGTGACAATACCCAGCGTGTCCTGTCCATGGTGACAGTGATCATGGTGACACATCTCATGAGGACAGTGCCATAAGTGACAGTGCTCATGGTGACAGTGCCCATGGTGACAGTGCCTATGGTGATAGATATCATGGTGGCTGTGCCCAGGGAGACATTGCCCACGCTGACAAGACCCATGGTGATACTTCCCATTGTGACAGTGCCATCGGTGGCAGAGCCCATGGTGACAGTGCCCAAGATCACAGAGCCCATGGTGAGAGTGCTAACGGTGACTGTGCCCATGGTGACAGCACCCAGTGTGAAAATGCCCATTGTGACAGTGCTCACGGTGACCATGCCAATGGTGATAGTGCCAATAGTGAGAGTGCTCACGGTGACACTGCCCATGGACACACTGCCCATTGTGATAGTGCCCATCATGACAACCCCTCGGAGGCAGTGCCAATGGTGAGAGTCCCCGTGGTGACAGTTCTCATGGTGAAAGTGATCCTTTTGAAATTGCTCATGGTGACAGTGCTCATGGTGACAGTGCTCAAGGTGATAGTCTCCATGTTGACAGTGTGCATGGTGACTGTTCTCACGGTGACAGTGCCTATGGTGATTATGCTCTTAGTGACAGTGCTCATGGTGACAGTGCCCATGGTGACAGTGACCACGGTGACTGTTCTCACCGTGGTAGTGCCCATGGTGACAGTGTTCATGATGACAGTCCGCATTAAGGCTGTGCCCGTGGTGACATTGCTAATGGTGATAATTCTCACGGTGATAGTACGCACGTTGAAAATGACAAAGGTGACAACACCCAGGTGATAATAATCATGGTGAAAGTGCCCATGGTGGCAGTTCTCATACTGACAGTTCTTGTGACAGTGCTCATGGTGGCAGTGCTCGTGGTGACAGTGCTCTTGGTGACAGTGCTCATGGTGGCAGTGCCCATGGTGAGACTACCGATGGTGACCCTGCCCATGGTGACAGTGCACATGGTCATGGTGCCTCTGGTGGCAGTGCAATATAGTGAGAATGCCCATGATGATATTGCTCATGGTGATAGTGCCCATGGTGAGAGTGCCCATGGTTCCAGTGCTCATGGTGACAGTGCCCATTGTGACAGTGCCCTTGGTGACAGTGCACACCATGAGAGTGCCCATGGTGTCTGTGCCCATGGTGACAGTTCTTATCATGAGAGTGTTCACGGTAGCAGTGTTCATGGTAATAGTGCTCACGGAGGCATTGCCCACAATGAGAGTGCCCACGGTGAGAATACTGACTGTGACAGTGCCCATGATGACTTTTCTCTCTGTGACAGTGCCCTTGGGGACAGTTAGCACGGTGAGATTTCTCACAGTGATAGTGCACATTGTTTCAGTGCTCATAGTGACAAGACCCTAGGCGCCAGTGCCCATCATGGCATTGCTCACGGTGATATTTCTCACGGTGACAGTGCCCATGGTGATATTACCCATGGTGACAGTACTCAGTGATCAAGTGCTCATGGTGACATGGCATAAGGTGATAATGCTCACGGTGGCAGTGCAAAATGGTGACAGTGCCCATGGGGACATTGCTCATAGTGACTTTGCTTACAGTGATAGTCCTTACGGTGACACTGTGCATAGTGACACTGCACACAGTTGCAGTGTTCATGGTGACAGTGTTCACGGTGATACTTTCCATGGTGATAGTGCCCATGGTGACACTGCACATGGTGGCAGTGAAAAATGGTGACAGTGCCCCTGTTGTCAGTTCTCATGGTGACCGTGCACATGGTGACAACCCGTGCAGACTGTACTCATGGTGACAGTACTCACGGTGACAGTTCCCATGTTTGCAGTATCCATGGTGACAGTGCTCACAGTGATAGTGCCCATGGTGAGAGTGCCCATGATGACAGGGCCCATGGTGCCATTGCCTATGGTGACAGTGCTCATGGTAACAGTGCCCAAGGTGACAGTGACCATGGTGAGAGTGCTCACACTGATGGTGCCCATGGTGACAGTGCTCATGGTGTCTGTCTACATTGTGCCAGTACCCATGGCAACAGTGCTCATGGTGACAGGGACCACAGTGAGAGAGCTCACGGTGAGAGTGCTCACGGTAATAGTGCTCATGGTGACAGTGCAAATGGTGACAATACCATGGTGACAGTACTCATGTTGAAAATACCCATGGTGGCAGTTCTCATAGCGACAGATCTCATGGTGACATTGCTCATAATAGCAGTGCCCAGGTGCCAGTGCTCGTGGTGACGGTGCTAATGGTGACAGTGCTCTTGGTGGCAGTTCCCATCGGGACAATACTGATGGTGACACTGTGCATTGTTACAGTGCCCATGGTAACCGTGTTCACGGTGATAGTGCACATCGTGACAGTGCCCATGGTGGTAGTTCACCTGGTGACAGTGCTAAATAGTGACAGTGCACATGCTGACAGTGCTCACGGTGATAGTGCCCATGGTGACAGTGCACACGGTCATAATGGGCATTGTTACAGAGTTCATGGTGACAGCACACGGTGGCAGTGGCCATGGAGACAGTGCCCACAATGACAGTGCCCATGGTGACAGTGCCAACAGTGACAGTGCCCATGGTGACACTTCTCATGGTGACAGTGCCCATGGGGACAGTTAGCATGGTGAGATTTCTAACGGTGATAGTGCCCGTTGTGCCAGTGCTCACAGTAACAATGCCCATGCGGCCAGTGCCCATAGAGTCATTCCGCACGGTCACATTTCTCACGGTGAAAGTGCCTATGGTGATCTTAACCATGGTGACACTGCACATGGTGGCAGAGCAAAATGGCGACAGTGCCCATGGTGACATTGCTCATGGTGACTTTGCTTACGGTGATAGTCCTTACAGTGACAGTACGCATGGTGACACTGCACACAGTGACAGTGTTCATGGTGAAAGTGTTCACGGTGATAGTTCCCATGGTGAGATTGTCCTGGTAACAGTGCCCATAGTCACAATTCTCATGGTGTAGTGCTCACAGTGACAGTGCCCATGGTGTCATGCCCATGGTGACAGTGCTCATGGTGACAGTGCTCATGT
This sequence comes from Mesoplodon mirus, assembly GCF_964341445.2. Taxonomy (NCBI): domain Eukaryota; kingdom Metazoa; phylum Chordata; class Mammalia; order Artiodactyla; family Ziphiidae; genus Mesoplodon; species Mesoplodon mirus. Next base: position 627,475 of record NW_028295574.1, read on the forward strand.
TGGCAGAGCCATAAATAAGAGTGCTCATTGTGGCAGTGCTCATGGTGTCCGTGCTCATGGTGACAGTGCCCATGATTACAGTGTTTATGGTGATAGATGTCACGGTGTCAGTGCCCACGCGGAGAGTGCCAAGGCTGACAAAGCCCAGGGTGATACTTCCCATTGTGACAGTGCCCACGGTGACAGTGCCCATGGTGACAGCACCCAGTGTGACAAGGCGCATGGTGACAGTGCTCACGGTGACAGTGCCCATGGTGACAGTGCCGATGGTGAGAGTGCCAATAGTGACAGTGCTCATGGTGAAACTGCCCACAGAGACATCGCCCATGGTGATAGTGTTCATGGTGACAACCCCACGGTGACAGTGCCAATGTTGATAGTCCCAGTGGTGACAGGTCTTACATTGAATGTGACCATGGTGTCTGTGCTCATGGTGACAGTGCTCAAGGTTATAGTCTCCATGTTGACAGTGCCGATGGTGACAATTCTCACGGTGACAGGGCCTATGGTGAAAATTCTCATAGTGACAGTGTTCACGGTGACAGTGCCCATGGTGCTATTACCCATGGTGACAGTACTCATAGTGAAACTGCCCATGTTGACACTGCCCATGGTGGCAGTGCAAAATGGTGACAGTGCCCATGGTGATATTGCTCATGGTGACATTGCTTATGGTGATAGTGTGTATGGTGAAACTGCACACAGTGACATTGCTCATGGTGACAGTGTTCACGGCGTTAGTTCCTATGGTGAATGTGACCATGGGGACAGTGCCCATAGTCACAATTCTCATGGTGTAGTGCTCACGGTGACAGTGCCCATGGTGACAATACACAGGGTGACAGTATTCATGGTGACATTGCTCATGGTGAGAGTGCCCATGTTCACAACTGTCACGGTGATAGTTCCCATGGTGACAATACCCAGGGTAACAGAGCTGATGGTAAAAGTGTTCACGGTGACAGTGCCCATGGTGACAGTACCTAAGGTGACAATTCCCATGGTGAGACTGCTCATAGACAGTGCCCATGGTGACAATACCCAGCGTGTCCTGTCCATGGTGACAGTGATCATGGTGACACATCTCATGAGGACAGTGCCATAAGTGACAGTGCTCATTGTGGCAGTGCTCATGGTGACAGTGCCCATGGTGACAGTGCCTATGGTGATAGATATCATGGTGGCTGTGCCCAGGGAGACATTGCCCACGCTGACAAGACCCATGGTGATACTTCCCATTGTGACAGTGCCATCGGTGGCAGAGCCCATGGTGACAGTGCCCAAGATCACAGAGCCCATGGTGAGAGTGCTAACGGTGACTGTGCCCATGGTGACAGCACCCAGTGTGAAAATGCCCATTGTGACAGTGCTCACGGTGACCATGCCAATGGTGATAGTGCCAATAGTGAGAGTGCTCACGGTGACACTGCCCATGGACACACTGCCCATTGTGATAGTGCCCATCATGACAACCCCTCGGAGGCAGTGCCAATGGTGAGAGTCCCCGTGGTGACAGTTCTCATGGTGAAAGTGATCCTTTTGAAATTGCTCATGGTGACAGTGCTCATGGTGACAGTGCTCAAGGTGATAGTCTCCATGTTGACAGTGTGCATGGTGACTGTTCTCATGGTGACAGTGCCTATGGTGATTATGCTCTTAGTGACAGTGCTCATGGTGACAGTGCCCATGGTGACAGTGACCACGGTGACTGTTCTCACCGTGGTAGTGCCCATGGTGACAGTGTTCATGATGACAGTCCGCATTAAGGCTGTGCCCGTGGTGACATTGCTAATGGTGATAATTCTCACGGTGATAGTACGCACGTTGAAAATGACAAAGGTGACAACACCCAGGTGATAATAATCATGGTGAAAGTGCCCATGGTGGCAGTTCTCATACTGACAGTTCTTGTGACAGTGCTCATGGTGGCAGTGCTCGTGGTGACAGTGCTCTTGGTGACAGTGCTCATGGTGGCAGTGCCCATGGTGAGACTACCGATGGTGACCCTGCCCATGGTGACAGTGCACATGGTCATGGTGCCTCTGGTGGCAGTGCAATATAGTGAGAATGCCCATGATGATATTGCTCATGGTGATAGTGCCCATGGTGAGAGTGCCCATGGTTCCAGTGCTCATGGTGACAGTGCCCATTGTGACAGTGCCCTTGGTGACAGTGCACACCATGAGAGTGCCCATGGTGTCTGTGCCCATGGTGACAGTTCTTATCATGAGAGTGTTCACGGTAGCAGTGTTCATGGTAATAGTGCTCACGGAGGCATTGCCCACAATGAGAGTGCCCACGGTGAGAATACTGACTGTGACAGTGCCCATGATGACTTTTCTCTCTGTGACAGTGCCCTTGGGGACAGTTAGCACGGTGAGATTTCTCACAGTGATAGTGCACATTGTTTCAGTGCTCATAGTGACAAGACCCTAGGCGCCAGTGCCCATCATGGCATTGCTCACGGTGATATTTCTCACGGTGACAGTGCCCATGGTGATATTACCCATGGTGACAGTACTCAGTGATCAAGTGCTCATGGTGACATGGCATAAGGTGATAATGCTCACGGTGGCAGTGCAAAATGGTGACAGTGCCCATGGGGACATTGCTCATAGTGACTTTGCTTACAGTGATAGTCCTTACGGTGACACTGTGCATAGTGACACTGCACACAGTTGCAGTGTTCATGGTGACAGTGTTCACGGTGATACTTTCCATGGTGATAGTGCCCATGGTGACACTGCACATGGTGGCAGTGAAAAATGGTGACAGTGCCCCTGTTGTCAGTTCTCATGGTGACCGTGCACATGGTGACAACCCGTGCAGACTGTACTCATGGTGACAGTACTCACGGTGACATTTCTCATGTTTGCAGTATCCATGGTGACAGTGCTCACAGTGATAGTGCCCATGGTGAGAGTGCCCATGATGACAGGGCCCATGGTGCCATTGCCTATGGTGACAGTGCTCATGGTAACAGTGCCCAAGGTGACAGTGACCATGGTGAGAGTGCTCACACTGATGGTGCCCATGGTGACAGTGCTCATGGTGTCTGTCTACATTGTGCCAGTACCCATGGCAACAGTGCTCATGGTGACAGGGACCACAGTGAGAGAGCTCACAGTGAGAGTGCTCACTTTAATAGTGCTCATGGTGACAGTGCAAATGGTGACAATACCATGGTGACAGTACTCATGTTGAAAATACCCATGGTGGCAGTTCTCATAGCGACAGATCTCATGGTGACATTGCTCATAATAGCAGTGCCCAGGTGCCAGTGCTCGTGGTGACGGTGCTAATGGTGACAGTGCTCTTGGTGGCAGTTCCCATCGGGACAATACTGATGGTGACACTGTGCATTGTTACAGTGCCCATGGTAACCGTGTTCACGGTGATAGTGCACATCGTGACAGTGCCCATGGTGGTAGTTCACCTGGTGACAGTGCTAAATAGTGACAGTGCACATGCTGACAGTGCTCACGGTGATAGTGCCCATGGTGACAGTGCACACGGTGATAATGGGCATTGTTACAGAGTTCATGGTGACAGCACACGGTGGCAGTGGCCATGGAGACAGTGCCCACAATGACAGTGCCCATGGTGACAGTGCCGACAGTGACAGTGCCCATGGTGACACTTCTCATGGTGACAGTTAGCATGGTGAGATTTCTAACGGTGATAGTGCCCGTTGTGCCAGTGCTCACAGTAACAATGCCCATGCGGCCAGTGCCCATAGAGTCATTTCGCACGGTCACATTTCTCACGGTGAAAGTGCCTATGGTGATATTAACCATGGTGACACTGCACATGGTGGCAGAGCAAAATGGCGACAGTGCCCATGGTGACATTGCTCATGGTGACTTTGCTTACGGTGATAGTCCTTACAGTGACAGTACGCATGGTGACACTGCACACAGTGACAGTGTTCATGGTGAAAGTGTTCACGGTGATAGTTCCCATGGTGAGATTGTCCTGGTAACAGTGCCCATAGTCACAATTCTCATGGTGTAGTGCTCACAGTGACAGTGCCCATGGTGTCATGCCCATGGTGACAGTGCTCATGGTGACAGTGCTCATGTTGGCAGAGCCATAAATAAGAGTGCTCATTGTGGCAGTGCTCATGGTGTCTGTGCTCATGGTGACAGTGCCCATGATTACAGTGTTTATGGTGATAGATGTCACGGTGTCAGTGCCCACGCAGAGAGTCCCAAGGCTGACAAAGCCCAGGGTGATACTTCCCATTGTGACAGTGCCCACGGTGACAGTGCCCATGGTGACAGCACCCAGTGTGACAAGGCGCATGGTGACAGTGCTCACGGTGACAGTGCCCATGGTGACAGTGCCGATGGTGAGAGTGCCAATAGTGACAGTGCTCATGGTGAAACTGCCCACAGAGACATCGCCCATGGTGATAGTGTTCATGGTGACAACCCCACGGTGACAGTGCCAATGTTGATAGTCCCAGTGGTGACAGGTCTTACATTGAATGTGACCATGGTGTCTGTGCTCATGGTGACAGTGCTCAAGGTTATAGTCTCCATGTTGACAGTGCCGATGGTGACAATTCTCACGGTGACAGGGCCTGTGGTGAAAATTCTCATAGTGACAGTGTTCACGGTGACAGTGCCCATGGTGCTATTACCCATGGTGACAGTTCTCATAGTGAAACTGCCCATGTTGACACTGCCCATGGTGGCAGTGCAAAATGGTGACAGTGCCCATGGTGATATTGCTCATGGTGACATTGCTTATGGTGATAGTGTGTATGGTGAAACTGCACACAGTGACTTTGCTCATGGTGACAGTGTTCATGGCGTTAGTTCCTATGGTGAATGTGACCATGGGGACAGTGCCCATAGTCACAATTCTCATGGTGTAGTGCTCACGGTGACAGTGCCCATGGTGACAATACACAGGGTGACAGTATTCATGGTGACATTGCTCATGGTGAGAGTGCCCATGTTCACAACTGTCACGGTGATAGTTCCCATGGTGACAATACCCAGGGTAACAGAGCTGATGGTAAAAGTGTTCACGGTGACAGTGCCCATGGTGACAGTACCTAAGGTGACAATTCCCATGGTGAGACTGCTCATAGACAGTGCCCATGGTGACAATACCCAGCGTGTCCTGTCCATGGTGACAGTGATCATGGTGACACATCTCATGAGGACAGTGCCATAAGTGACAGTGCTCATTGTGGCAGTGCTCATGGTGACAGTGCCCATGGTGACAGTGCCTATGGTGATAGATATCATGGTGGCTGTGCCCAGGGAGACATTGCCCACGCTGACAAGACCCATGGTGATACTTCCCATTGTGACAGTGCCATCGGTGGCAGAGCCCATGGTGACAGTGCCCAAGATCACAGAGCCCATGGTGAGAGTGCTAACGGTGACTGTGCCCATGGTGACAGCACCCAGTGTGAAAATGCCCATTGTGACAGTGCTCACGGTGACCATGCCAATGGTGATAGTGCCAATAGTGAGAGTGCTCACGGTGACACTGCCCATGGACACACTGCCCATTGTGATAGTGCCCATCATGACAACCCCTCGGAGGCAGTGCCAATGGTGAGAGTCCCCGTGGTGACAGTTCTCATGGTGAAAGTGATCCTTTTGAAATTGCTCATGGTGACAGTGCTCATGGTGACAGTGCTCAAGGTGATAGTCTCCATGTTGACAGTGTGCATGGTGACTGTTCTCACGGTGACAGTGCCTATGGTGATTATGCTCTTAGTGACAGTGCTCATGGTGACAGTGCCCATGGTGACAGTGACCACGGTGACTGTTCTCACCGTGGTAGTGCCCATGGTGACAGTGTTCATGATGACAGTCCGCATTAAGGCTGTGCCCGTGGTGACATTGCTAATGGTGATAATTCTCACGGTGATAGTACGCACGTTGAAAATGACAAAGGTGACAACACCCAGGTGATAATAATCATGGTGAAAGTGCCCATGGTGGCAGTTCTCATACTGACAGTTCTTGTGACAGTGCTCATGGTGGCAGTGCTCGTGGTGACAGTGCTCTTGGTGACAGTGCTCATGGTGGCAGTGCCCATGGTGAGACTACCGATGGTGACCCTGCCCATGGTGACAGTGCACATGGTCATGGTGCCTCTGGTGGCAGTGCAATATAGTGAGAATGCCCATGATGATATTGCTCATGGTGATAGTGCCCATGGTGAGAGTGCCCATGGTTCCAGTGCTCATGGTGACAGTGCCCATTGTGACAGTGCCCTTGGTGACAGTGCACACCATGAGAGTGCCCATGGTGTCTGTGCCCATGGTGACAGTTCTTATCATGAGAGTGTTCACGGTAGCAGTGTTCATGGTAATAGTGCTCAGGGAGGCATTGCCCACAATGAGAGTGCCCACGGTGAGAATACTGACTGTGACAGTGCCCATGATGACTTTTCTCTCTGTGACAGTGCCCTTGGGGACAGTTAGCACGGTGAGATTTCTCACAGTGATAGTGCACATTGTTTCAGTGCTCATAGTGACAAGACCCTAGGCGCCAGTGCCCATCATGGCATTGCTCACGGTGATATTTCTCACGGTGACAGTGCCCATGGTGATATTACCCATGGTGACAGTACTCAGTGATCAAGTGCTCATGGTGACATGGCATAAGGTGATAATGCTCACGGTGGCAGTGCAAAATGGTGACAGTGCCCATGGGGACATTGCTTAATGTGATAGTCCTTGTGGTGACATTGTGCATGGTGACATTGCCCACCATGACAGTGCTCTTGTTGACAGTGCTCATGGTGATAGTGCCAATGTTGGAAGTGCCCATCGTGAAAGTGTCCATGGTGACAGTTCTTATGATGAGAGTGGTCAGAGTGGCAGTGCTCATGGTGAAAGTGCCCATGGTGACAGAGCCCACGGTGACAGTGTCCATAGTTATAGTGTCCATGGTGACAGTACTAACAGTGAAATTGTCCATGGGGACACTGCCCATGGTGAAAGTGCCCATGGTCACAACACTCACGGTGATAGTGCTCACGGTGAGAGTGGCCATGGTGACAGTGACCACGGTGACAGTTCTAATGGTGATACTGCCCATGATGACAGTGCTCATGGTGACAGTCCACATTGTACCAGTGCCCAAGGTGACAGTGCTCATGGTGACAGTGCCCAAAGTCACAATACCCATGGTGACAGTGCCCAGGCTGACAGTTCTCAAGGTGATAGTGCCCATGGTGACAGTGCCCATGGTGATACAGAGAATGGGGACAGTGCTTATGGTGACAGTGGTCATGGTTGCAGTACCCATGGTGATAGTGCTGAAACTGACAGTGCCCTTGGGGATAGTGCCCATGGTGAGTGTGCTCGTGTTAATTGTGTCCATGGTGGCAGTTCCCATTGTGAAAGTGCTCATGATGACAGTGCCCATGTGGGTAGTTCCCATGGTGACAGTGCTCATGGTGATAGTGACCATGTTAAGAGTGCACATGGTGGCTGTGCCCTTGGTGACAGTGCCCATGATGACAGTATTCATGGTGACAGTGCTCACGGTGATAATGCCCATGGTGGCAGTGCACATGGTGGTAGTGCACATGGTGGTAGTGAAAAATGGGGACAGTTCCCATGCTGACAGTTCTCATTGTGACAATGCACACAGTCACAACCGATGCTGACACTGCTCATGGTAGCTGTACCCTTGGTGACAGTGCTCAGAGTGATAGTGGTGGCAGTGTCCATGGTGACACTGCCCATGGTGACAATGCCCATGATGACAGTGCCCATGGAGTCAGTGCCCACGGAGCCATTGCCTATGGTAACAGTGCTCACAGTGACAGTACCCATGGTAACAGTGACCATGGTGAGAGTGCTCATGGTGATAGTGTCTATGGTGACAGATCACACTGTGACAGTCCGCATTGTGCCAGTACCAATAGTGACAGTACCCATGGTGACATTGACCACGGTGAGAGTGATCACGGTGCTAGTGCTCACAGTAATAGTGCTCATGGTGACAGTGCCGACAGTGAAGGTGCTCACGGTGACAGTGCCTCTGGTGATAGTGCCCATGGTGAGAGTCCGCCCATTGATAGTGTCCATGGTGGCAGTTCCCATTGTGAAAATGCTCATGATGACATTGCCCATGTTGGTAGTCCCCATGGTGACAGTGCTCACGGTGATAGTGACCTTGGTAACTGTGCACATGGTGGCCGTGCCCTTGGTGACAGTGCCAATGATGACAGTACTCATGGTGACAGTTCTCACGGTGATAGTGCCCATGGTGATATTGCACATGGTGGCAGTGAAAAATGGTGACAGTGCCCATGTTGACAGTTCTCATGGTGACAGTGCACACGGTGACAACCCATGCAGACAGTACTCACGGTGACAGTTCTCATGGTTGCAGTACCCATGGTGACAGTGCTCACAGTGATACTGCCCATGGTGGCAGTGCCCATGGTGACAGTGCCCATGGTGACACTGCCCATGATGACAGTGCCCATGGTGAAAGTTCCCACGGCGCCATTGCCTATGGTGACAGTGCTCATGGTAACAGTGCCCATGGTGACAGTGACCATGGTGAGAGTGCTCACACTGATAGTGCCCATGGTGACAGGGCTCATGGTGCCAGTCCGCATTGTGCCAGTACCCATGGCGACAGTGCTCATGGTGACACTGACCACAGTGAGAGTGCTCACTGTGATAGAGCTCACGGTAATAGTGCTCATGGTGACAGTGCAAATGGTGACAATACCCATGGTGACAGTACTCATGTTGAAAATACCCATGGTGGCAGTTCTCATGGTGACAGTGCTCATAATAGCAGTGCCCAAGGTGGCAGTCCTCGTGGTGACAGTGCTAATGGTGACAGTGCTCTTGGTGGCAGTTCCCATGGGGACATTACCGATGGTGACCCTGTGCATTGTTACAGTGCCCATGGTAACCGTGCTCACGGTGGTAGTGCACATCGTGACAGTGCCCATGGTGGCAGTTCACCTGGTGACAGTGCTAAATCGTGACAGTGCACATGCTGACAGTGCTCACGGTGATAGTGCCCATGGTGACAGTGCCCACGGTGATAATGGGTATTATTACAGTGTTCATCTTGACAGAGCCCAAGTTGGCAGTGGCCATGGTGACAGTGCCCACAATGACAGTGCCCATGGTAACAGTGCCGACAGTGACAGTGCCCATGGTGACACTTCTCACAGTGAATGTGCCCATGGGGACAGTTACCATGATGAGATTTCTCACGGTGATAGTGCCCGTTGTGACAGTGCTCACACTGACAATGCCCATGGTGCCACTGCCCATAGAGACATTCCGCACGGTCACTTTTCTCACGGTGAAAGTACCTATGGTGACACTGCACCTGGTGGCAGTGCAAAATGGTGACAGTGCCCATGGTGACATTGCTCATAGTGACTTTGCTTACAGTGATAGTCCTTACGGTGACAGTGTGCACAGTGACACTGCACACAGTTGCAGTGTTCATGGTGACAGTGTTCACGGTGATACTTTCCATGGTGATAGTGCCCATGGTGACACTGCACATGGTGGCAGTGAAAAATGGTGACAGTGCCCCTGTTGTCAGTTCTCATGGTGACCGTGCACATGGTGACAACCCGTGCAGACTGTACTCATGGTGACAGTACTCACGGTGACAGTTCTCATGTTTGCAGTATCCATGGTGACAGTGCTCACAGTGATAGTGCCCATGGTGAGAGTGCCCATGATGACAGGGCCCATGGTGCCATTGCCTATGGTGACAGTGCTCATGGTAACAGTGCCCAAGGTGACAGTGACCATGGTGAGAGTGCTCACACTGATGGTGCCCATGGTGACAGTGCTCATGGTGTCTGTCTACATTGTGCCAGTACCCATGGCAACAGTGCTCATGGTGACAGGGACCACAGTGAGAGAGCTCACGGTGAGAGTGCTCACGGTAATAGTGCTCATGGTGACAGTGCAAATGGTGACAATACCATGGTGACAGTACTCATGTTGAAAATACCCATGGTGGCAGTTCTCATAGCGACAGATCTCATGGTGACATTGCTCATAATAGCAGTGCCCAGGTGCCAGTGCTCGTGGTGACGGTGCTAATGGTGACAGTGCTCTTGGTGGCAGTTCCCATCGGGACAATACTGATGGTGACACTGTGCATTGTTACAGTGCCCATGGTAACCGTGTTCACGGTGATAGTGCACATCGTGACAGTGCCCATGGTGGTAGTTCACCTGGTGACAGTGCTAAATAGTGACAGTGCACATGCTGACAGTGCTCACGGTGATAGTGCCCATGGTGACAGTGCACACGGTCATAATGGGCATTGTTACAGAGTTCATGGTGACAGCACACGGTGGCAGTGGCCATGGAGACAGTGCCCACAATGACAGTGCCCATGGTGACAGTGCCGACAGTGACAGTGCCCATGGTGACACTTCTCATGGTGACAGTGCCCATGGGGACAGTTAGCATGGTGAGATTTCTAATGGTGATAGTGCCCGTTGTGCCAGTGCTCACAGTAACAATGCCCATGGGGCCAGTGCCCATAGAGTCATTCCGCACGGTCACATTTCTCACGGTGAAAGTGCCTATGGTGATATTAACCATGGTGACACTGCACATGGTGGCAGAGCAAAATGGTGACAGTGCCCATGGTGACATTGCTCATGGTGACTTTGCTTACGGTGATAGTCCTTACAGTGACAGTACGCATGGTGACACTGCACACAGTGACAGTGTTCATGGTGAAAGTGTTCACGGTGATAGTTCCCATGGTGAGATTGTCCTGGTAACAGTGCCCATAGTCACAATTCTCATGGTGTAGTGCTCACAGTGACAGTGCCCATGGTGTCATGCCCATGGTGACAGTGCTCATGGTGACAGTGCTCATGTTGGCAGAGCCATAAATAAGAGTGCTCATTGTGGCAGTGCTCATGGTGTCCGTGCTCATGGTGACAGTGCCCATGATTACAGTGTTTATGGTGATAGATGTCACGGTGTCAGTGCCCACGCGGAGAGTGCCAAGGCTGACAAAGCCCAGGGTGATACTTCCCATTGGGACAGTGCCCACGGTGACAGTGCCCATGGTGACAGCACCCAGTGTGACAAGGCGCATGGTGACAGTGCTCACGGTGACAGTGCCCATGGTGACAGTGCCGATGGTGAGAGTGCCAATAGTGACAGTGCTCATGGTGAAACTGCCCACAGAGACATCGCCCATGGTGATAGTGTTCATGGTGACAACCCCACGGTGACAGTGCCAATGTTGATAGTCCCAGTGGTGACAGGTCTTACACTGAATGTGACCATGGTGTCTGTGCTCATGGTGACAGTGCTCAAGGTTATAGTCTCCATGTTGACAGTGCCGATGGTGACAATTCTCATGGTGACAGGGCCTATGGTGAAAATTCTCATAGTGACAGTGTTCACGGTGACAGTGCCCATGGTGCTATTACCCATGGTGACAGTTCTCATAGTGAAACTGCCCATGTTGACACTGCCCATGGTGGCAGTGCAAAATGGTGACAGTGCCCATGGTGATATTGCTCATGGTGACATTGCTTATGGTGATAGTGTGTATGGTGAAACTGCACACAGTGACATTGCTCATGGTGACAGTGTTCACGGCGTTAGTTCCTATGGTGAATGTGACCATGGGGACAGTGCCCATAGTCACAATTCTCATGGTGTAGTGCTCACGGTGACAGTGCCCATGGTGACAATACACAGGGTGACAGTATTCCTGGTGACATTGCTCATGGTGAGAGTGCCCATGTTCACAACTGTCACGGTGATAGTTCCCATGGTGACAATACCCAGGGTAACAGAGCTGATGGTAAAAGTGTTCACGGTGACAGTGCCCATGGTGACAGTACCTAAGGTGACAATTCCCATGGTGAGACTGCTCATAGACAGTGCCCATGGTGACAATACCCAGCGTGTCCTGTCCATGGTGACAGTGATCATGGTGACACATCTCATGAGGACAGTGCCATAAGTGACAGTGCTCATGGTGACAGTGCCCATGGTGACAGTGCCTATGGTGATAGATATCATGGTGGCTGTGCCCAGGGAGACATTGCCCACGCTGACAAGACCCATGGTGATACTTCCCATTGTGACAGTGCCATCGGTGGCAGAGCCCATGGTGACAGTGCCCAAGATCACAGAGCCCATGGTGAGAGTGCTAACGGTGACTGTGCCCATGGTGACAGCACCCAGTGTGAAAATGCCCATTGTGACAGTGCTCACGGTGACCATGCCAATGGTGATAGTGCCAATAGTGAGAGTGCTCACGGTGACACTGCCCATGGACACACTGCCCATTGTGATAGTGCCCATCATGACAACCCCTCGGAGGCAGTGCCAATGGTGAGAGTCCCCGTGGTGACAGTTCTCATGGTGAAAGTGATCCTTTTGAAATTGCTCATGGTGACAGTGCTCATGGTGACAGTGCTCAAGGTGATAGTCTCCATGTTGACAGTGTGCATGGTGACTGTTCTCACGGTGACAGTGCCTATGGTGATTATGCTCTTAGTGACAGTGCTCATGGTGACAGTGCCCATGGTGACAGTGACCACGGTGACTGTTCTCACCGTGGTAGTGCCCATGGTGACAGTGTTCATGATGACAGTCCGCATTAAGGCTGTGCCCGTGGTGACATTGCTAATGGTGATAATTCTCACGGTGATAGTACGCACGTTGAAAATGACAAAGGTGACAACACCCAGGTGATAATAATCATGGTGAAAGTGCCCATGGTGGCAGTTCTCATACTGACAGTTCTTGTGACAGTGCTCATGGTGGCAGTGCTCGTGGTGACAGTGCTCTTGGTGACAGTGCTCATGGTGGCAGTGCCCATGGTGAGACTACCGATGGTGACCCTGCCCATGGTGACAGTGCACATGGTCATGGTGCCTCTGGTGGCAGTGCAATATAGTGAGAATGCCCATGATGATATTGCTCATGGTGATAGTGCCCATGGTGAGAGTGCCCATGGTTCCAGTGCTCATGGTGACAGTGCCCATTGTGACAGTGCCCTTGGTGACAGTGCACACCATGAGAGTGCCCATGGTGTCTGTGCCCATGGTGACAGTTCTTATCATGAGAGTGTTCACGGTAGCAGTGTTCATGGTAATAGTGCTCACGGAGGCATTGCCCACAATGAGAGTGCCCACGGTGAGAATACTGACTGTGACAGTGCCCATGATGACTTTTCTCTCTGTGACAGTGCCCTTGGGGACAGTTAGCACGGTGAGATTTCTCACAGTGATAGTGCACATTGTTTCAGTGCTCATAGTGACAAGACCCTAGGCGCCAGTGCCCATCATGGCATTGCTCACGGTGATATTTCTCACGGTGACAGTGCCCATGGTGATATTACCCATGGTGACAGTACTCAGTGATCAAGTGCTCATGGTGACATGGCATAAGGTGATAATGCTCACGGTGGCAGTGCAAAATGGTGACAGTGCCCATGGGGACATTGCTCATAGTGACTTTGCTTACAGTGATAGTCCTTACGGTGACACTGTGCATAGTGACACTGCACACAGTTGCAGTGTTCATGGTGACAGTGTTCACGGTGATACTTTCCATGGTGATAGTGCCCATGGTGACACTGCACATGGTGGCAGTGAAAAATGGTGACAGTGCCCCTGTTGTCAGTTCTCATGGTGACCGTGCACATGGTGACAACCCGTGCAGACTGTACTCATGGTGACAGTACTCACGGTGACAGTTCCCATGTTTGCAGTATCCATGGTGACAGTGCTCACAGTGATAGTGCCCATGGTGAGAGTGCCCATGATGACAGGGCCCATGGTGCCATTGCCTATGGTGACAGTGCTCATGGTAACAGTGCCCAAGGTGACAGTGACCATGGTGAGAGTGCTCACACTGATGGTGCCCATGGTGACAGTGCTCATGGTGTCTGTCTACATTGTGCCAGTACCCATGGCAACAGTGCTCATGGTGACAGGGACCACAGTGAGAGAGCTCACGGTGAGAGTGCTCACGGTAATAGTGCTCATGGTGACAGTGCAAATGGTGACAATACCATGGTGACAGTACTCATGTTGAAAATACCCATGGTGGCAGTTCTCATAGCGACAGATCTCATGGTGACATTGCTCATAATAGCAGTGCCCAGGTGCCAGTGCTCGTGGTGACGGTGCTAATGGTGACAGTGCTCTTGGTGGCAGTTCCCATCGGGACAATACTGATGGTGACACTGTGCATTGTTACAGTGCCCATGGTAACCGTGTTCACGGTGATAGTGCACATCGTGACAGTGCCCATGGTGGTAGTTCACCTGGTGACAGTGCTAAATAGTGACAGTGCACATGCTGACAGTGCTCACGGTGATAGTGCCCATGGTGACAGTGCACACGGTCATAATGGGCATTGTTACAGAGTTCATGGTGACAGCACACGGTGGCAGTGGCCATGGAGACAGTGCCCACAATGACAGTGCCCATGGTGACAGTGCCAACAGTGACAGTGCCCATGGTGACACTTCTCATGGTGACAGTGCCCATGGGGACAGTTAGCATGGTGAGATTTCTAACGGTGATAGTGCCCGTTGTGCCAGTGCTCACAGTAACAATGCCCATGGGGCCAGTGCCCATAGAGTCATTCCGCACGGTCACATTTCTCACGGTGAAAGTGCCTATGGTGATCTTAACCATGGTGACACTGCACATGGTGGCAGAGCAAAATGGCGACAGTGCCCATGGTGACATTGCTCATGGTGACTTTGCTTACGGTGATAGTCCTTACAGTGACAGTACGCATGGTGACACTGCACACAGTGACAGTGTTCATGGTGAAAGTGTTCACGGTGATAGTTCCCATGGTGAGATTGTCCTGGTAACAGTGCCCATAGTCACAATTCTCATGGTGTAGTGCTCACAGTGACAGTGCCCATGGTGTCATGCCCATGGTGACAGTGCTCATGGTGACAGTGCTCATGTTGGCAGAGCCATAAATAAGAGTGCTCATTGTGGCAGTGCTCATGGTGTCCGTGCTCATGGTGACAGTGCCCATGATTACAGTGTTTATGGTGATAGATGTCACGGTGTCAGTGCCCACGCGGAGAGTGCCAAGGCTGACAAAGCCCAGGGTGATACTTCCCATTGTGACAGTGCCCACGGTGACAGTGCCCATGGTGACAGCACCCAGTGTGACAAGGCGCATGGTGACAGTGCTCACGGTGACAGTGCCCATGGTGACAGTGCCGATGGTGAGAGTGCCAATAGTGACAGTGCTCATGGTGAAACTGCCCACAGAGACATCGCCCATGGTGATAGTGTTCATGGTGACAACCCCACGGTGACAGTGCCAATGTTGATAGTCCCAGTGGTGACAGGTCTTACATTGAATGTGACCATGGTGTCTGTGCTCATGGTGACAGTGCTCAAGGTTATAGTCTCCATGTTGACAGTGCCGATGGTGACAATTCTCACGGTGACAGGGCCTATGGTGAAAATTCTCATAGTGACAGTGTTCACGGTGACAGTGCCCATGGTGCTATTACCCATGGTGACAGTACTCATAGTGAAACTGCCCATGTTGACACTGCCCATGGTGGCAGTGCAAAATGGTGACAGTGCCCATGGTGATATTGCTCATGGTGACATTGCTTATGGTGATAGTGTGTATGGTGAAACTGCACACAGTGACATTGCTCATGGTGACAGTGTTCACGGCGTTAGTTCCTATGGTGAATGTGACCATGGGGACAGTGCCCATAGTCACAATTCTCATGGTGTAGTGCTCACGGTGACAGTGCCCATGGTGACAATACACAGGGTGACAGTATTCATGGTGACATTGCTCATGGTGAGAGTGCCCATGTTCACAACTGTCACAGTGATAGTTCCCATGGTGACAATACCCAGGGTAACAGAGCTGATGGTAAAAGTGTTCACGGTGACAGTGCCCATGGTGACAGTACCTAAGGTGACAATTCCCATGGTGAGACTGCTCATAGACAGTGCCCATGGTGACAATACCCAGCGTGTCCTGTCCATGGTGACAGTGATCATGGTGACACATCTCATGAGGACAGTGCCATAAGTGACAGTGCTCATTGTGGCAGTGCTCATGGTGACAGTGCCCATGGTGACAGTGCCTATGGTGATAGATATCATGGTGGCTGTGCCCAGGGAGACATTGCCCACGCTGACAAGACCCATGGTGATACTTCCCATTGTGACAGTGCCATCGGTGGCAGAGCCCATGGTGACAGTGCCCAAGATCACAGAGCCCATGGTGAGAGTGCTAACGGTGACTGTGCCCATGGTGACAGCACCCAGTGTGAAAATGCCCATTGTGACAGTGCTCACGGTGACCATGCCAATGGTGATAGTGCCAATAGTGAGAGTGCTCACGGTGACACTGCCCATGGACACACTGCCCATTGTGATAGTGCCCATCATGACAACCCCTCGGAGGCAGTGCCAATGGTGAGAGTCCCCGTGGTGACAGTTCTCATGGTGAAAGTGATCCTTTTGAAATTGCTCATGGTGACAGTGCTCATGGTGACAGTGCTCAAGGTGATAGTCTCCATGTTGACAGTGTGCATGGTGACTGTTCTCATGGTGACAGTGCCTATGGTGATTATGCTCTTAGTGACAGTGCTCATGGTGACAGTGCCCATGGTGACAGTGACCACGGTGACTGTTCTCACCGTGGTAGTGCCCATGGTGACAGTGTTCATGATGACAGTCCGCATTAAGGCTGTGCCCGTGGTGACATTGCTAATGGTGATAATTCTCACGGTGATAGTACGCACGTTGAAAATGACAAAGGTGACAACACCCAGGTGATAATAATCATGGTGAAAGTGCCCATGGTGGCAGTTCTCATACTGACAGTTCTTGTGACAGTGCTCATGGTGGCAGTGCTCGTGGTGACAGTGCTCTTGGTGACAGTGCTCATGGTGGCAGTGCCCATGGTGAGACTACCGATGGTGACCCTGCCCATGGTGACAGTGCACATGGTCATGGTGCCTCTGGTGGCAGTGCAATATAGTGAGAATGCCCATGATGATATTGCTCATGGTGATAGTGCCCATGGTGAGAGTGCCCATGGTTCCAGTGCTCATGGTGACAGTGCCCATTGTGACAGTGCCCTTGGTGACAGTGCACACCATGAGAGTGCCCATGGTGTCTGTGCCCATGGTGACAGTTCTTATCATGAGAGTGTTCACGGTAGCAGTGTTCATGGTAATAGTGCTCACGGAGGCATTGCCCACAATGAGAGTGCCCACGGTGAGAATACTGACTGTGACAGTGCCCATGATGACTTTTCTCTCTGTGACAGTGCCCTTGGGGACAGTTAGCACGGTGAGATTTCTCACAGTGATAGTGCACATTGTTTCAGTGCTCATAGTGACAAGACCCTAGGCGCCAGTGCCCATCATGGCATTGCTCACGGTGATATTTCTCACGGTGACAGTGCCCATGGTGATATTACCCATGGTGACAGTACTCAGTGATCAAGTGCTCATGGTGACATGGCATAAGGTGATAATGCTCACGGTGGCAGTGCAAAATGGTGACAGTGCCCATGGGGACATTGCTCATAGTGACTTTGCTTACAGTGATAGTCCTTACGGTGACACTGTGCATAGTGACACTGCACACAGTTGCAGTGTTCATGGTGACAGTGTTCACGGTGATACTTTCCATGGTGATAGTGCCCATGGTGACACTGCACATGGTGGCAGTGAAAAATGGTGACAGTGCCCCTGTTGTCAGTTCTCATGGTGACCGTGCACATGGTGACAACCCGTGCAGACTGTACTCATGGTGACAGTACTCACGGTGACAGTTCCCATGTTTGCAGTATCCATGGTGACAGTGCTCACAGTGATAGTGCCCATGGTGAGAGTGCCCATGATGACAGGGCCCATGGTGCCATTGCCTATGGTGACAGTGCTCATGGTAACAGTGCCCAAGGTGACAGTGACCATGGTGAGAGTGCTCACACTGATGGTGCCCATGGTGACAGTGCTCATGGTGTCTGTCTACATTGTGCCAGTACCCATGGCAACAGTGCTCATGGTGACAGGGACCACAGTGAGAGAGCTCACGGTGAGAGTGCTCACGGTAATAGTGCTCATGGTGACAGTGCAAATGGTGACAATACCATGGTGACAGTACTCATGTTGAAAATACCCATGGTGGCAGTTCTCATAGCGACAGATCTCATGGTGACATTGCTCATAATAGCAGTGCCCAGGTGCCAGTGCTCGTGGTGACGGTGCTAATGGTGACAGTGCTCTTGGTGGCAGTTCCCATCGGGACAATACTGATGGTGACACTGTGCATTGTTACAGTGCCCATGGTAACCGTGTTCACGGTGATAGTGCACATCGTGACAGTGCCCATGGTGGTAGTTCACCTGGTGACAGTGCTAAATAGTGACAGTGCACATGCTGACAGTGCTCACGGTGATAGTGCCCATGGTGACAGTGCACACGGTCATAATGGGCATTGTTACAGAGTTCATGGTGACAGCACACGGTGGCAGTGGCCATGGAGACAGTGCCCACAATGACAGTGCCCATGGTGACAGTGCCAACAGTGACAGTGCCCATGGTGACACTTCTCATGGTGACAGTGCCCATGGGGACAGTTAGCATGGTGAGATTTCTAACGGTGATAGTGCCCGTTGTGCCAGTGCTCACAGTAACAATGCCCATGGGGCCAGTGCCCATAGAGTCATTCCGCACGGTCACATTTCTCACGGTGAAAGTGCCTATGGTGATCTTAACCATGGTGACACTGCACATGGTGGCAGAGCAAAATGGCGACAGTGCCCATGGTGACATTGCTCATGGTGACTTTGCTTACGGTGATAGTCCTTACAGTGACAGTACGCATGGTGACACTGCACACAGTGACAGTGTTCATGGTGAAAGTGTTCACGGTGATAGTTCCCATGGTGAGATTGTCCTGGTAACAGTGCCCATAGTCACAATTCTCATGGTGTAGTGCTCACAGTGACAGTGCCCATGGTGTCATGCCCATGGTGACAGTGCTCATGGTGACAGTGCTCATGTTGGCAGAGCCATAAATAAGAGTGCCCATTGTGGCAGTGCTCATGGTGTCCGTGCTCATGGTGACAGTGCCCATGATTACAGTGTTTATGGTGATAGATGTCACGGTGTCAGTGCCCACGCGGAGAGTGCCAAGGCTGACAAAGCCCAGGGTGATACTTCCCATTGTGACAGTGCCCACGGTGACAGTGCCCATGGTGACAGCACCCAGTGTGACAAGGCGCATGGTGACAGTGCTCACGGTGACAGTGCCCATGGTGACAGTGCCGATGGTGAGAGTGCCAATAGTGACAGTGCTCATGGTGAAACTGCCCACAGAGACATCGCCCATGGTGATAGTGTTCATGGTGACAACCCCACGGTGACAGTGCCAATGTTGATAGTCCCAGTGGTGACAGGTCTTACATTGAATGTGACCATGGTGTCTGTGCTCATGGTGACAGTGCTCAAGGTTATAGTCTCCATGTTGACAGTGCCGATGGTGACAATTCTCACGGTGACAGGGCCTATGGTGAAAATTCTCATAGTGACAGTGTTCACGGTGACAGTGCCCATGGTGCTATTACCCATGGTGACAGTACTCATAGTGAAACTGCCCATGTTGACACTGCCCATGGTGGCAGTGCAAAATGGTGACAGTGCCCATGGTGATATTGCTCATGGTGACATTGCTTATGGTGATAGTGTGTATGGTGAAACTGCACACAGTGACATTGCTCATGGTGACAGTGTTCACGGCGTTAGTTCCTATGGTGAATGTGACCATGGGGACAGTGCCCATAGTCACAATTCTCATGGTGTAGTGCTCACGGTGACAGTGCCCATGGTGACAATACACAGGGTGACAGTATTCATGGTGACATTGCTCATGGTGAGAGTGCCCATGTTCACAACTGTCACGGTGATAGTTCCCATGGTGACAATACCCAGGGTAACAGAGCTGATGGTAAAAGTGTTCACGGTGACAGTGCCCATGGTGACAGTACCTAAGGTGACAATTCCCATGGTGAGACTGCTCATAGACAGTGCCCATGGTGACAATACCCAGCGTGTCCTGTCCATGGTGACAGTGATCATGGTGACACATCTCATGAGGACAGTGCCATAAGTGACAGTGCTCATTGTGGCAGTGCTCATGGTGACAGTGCCCATGGTGACAGTGCCTATGGTGATAGATATCATGGTGGCTGTGCCCAGGGAGACATTGCCCACGCTGACAAGACCCATGGTGATACTTCCCATTGTGACAGTGCCATCGGTGGCAGAGCCCATGGTGACAGTGCCCAAGATCACAGAGCCCATGGTGAGAGTGCTAACGGTGACTGTGCCCATGGTGACAGCACCCAGTGTGAAAATGCCCATTGTGACAGTGCTCACGGTGACCATGCCAATGGTGATAGTGCCAATAGTGAGAGTGCTCACGGTGACACTGCCCATGGACACACTGCCCATTGTGATAGTGCCCATCATGACAACCCCTCGGAGGCAGTGCCAATGGTGAGAGTCCCCGTGGTGACAGTTCTCATGGTGAAAGTGATCCTTTTGAAATTGCTCATGGTGACAGTGCTCATGGTGACAGTGCTCAAGGTGATAGTCTCCATGTTGACAGTGTGCATGGTGACTGTTCTCACGGTGACAGTGCCTATGGTGATTATGCTCTTAGTGACAGTGCTCATGGTGACAGTGCCCATGGTGACAGTGACCACGGTGACTGTTCTCACCGTGGTAGTGCCCATGGTGACAGTGTTCATGATGACAGTCCGCATTAAGGCTGTGCCCGTGGTGACATTGCTAATGGTGATAATTCTCACGGTGATAGTACGCACGTTGAAAATGACAAAGGTGACAACACCCAGGTGATAATAATCATGGTGAAAGTGCCCATGGTGGCAGTTCTCATACTGACAGTTCTTGTGACAGTGCTCATGGTGGCAGTGCTCGTGGTGACAGTGCTCTTGGTGACAGTGCTCATGGTGGCAGTGCCCATGGTGAGACTACCGATGGTGACCCTGCCCATGGTGACAGTGCACATGGTCATGGTGCCTCTGGTGGCAGTGCAATATAGTGAGAATGCCCATGATGATATTGCTCATGGTGATAGTGCCCATGGTGAGAGTGCCCATGGTTCCAGTGCTCATGGTGACAGTGCCCATTGTGACAGTGCCCTTGGTGACAGTGCACACCATGAGAGTGCCCATGGTGTCTGTGCCCATGGTGACAGTTCTTATCATGAGAGTGTTCACGGTAGCAGTGTTCATGGTAATAGTGCTCACGGAGGCATTGCCCACAATGAGAGTGCCCACGGTGAGAATACTGACTGTGACAGTGCCCATGATGACTTTTCTCTCTGTGACAGTGCCCTTGGGGACAGTTAGCACGGTGAGATTTCTCACAGTGATAGTGCACATTGTTTCAGTGCTCATAGTGACAAGACCCTAGGCGCCAGTGCCCATCATGGCATTGCTCACGGTGATATTTCTCACGGTGACAGTGCCCATGGTGATATTACCCATGGTGACAGTACTCAGTGATCAAGTGCTCATGGTGACATGGCATAAGGTGATAATGCTCACGGTGGCAGTGCAAAATGGTGACAGTGCCCATGGGGACATTGCTCATAGTGACTTTGCTTACAGTGATAGTCCTTACGGTGACACTGTGCATAGTGACACTGCACACAGTTGCAGTGTTCATGGTGACAGTGTTCACGGTGATACTTTCCATGGTGATAGTGCCCATGGTGACACTGCACATGGTGGCAGTGAAAAATGGTGACAGTGCCCCTGTTGTCAGTTCTCATGGTGACCGTGCACATGGTGACAACCCGTGCAGACTGTACTCATGGTGACAGTACTCACGGTGACAGTTCCCATGTTTGCAGTATCCATGGTGACAGTGCTCACAGTGATAGTGCCCATGGTGAGAGTGCCCATGATGACAGGGCCCATGGTGCCATTGCCTATGGTGACAGTGCTCATGGTAACAGTGCCCAAGGTGACAGTGACCATGGTGAGAGTGCTCACACTGATGGTGCCCATGGTGACAGTGCTCATGGTGTCTGTCTACATTGTGCCAGTACCCATGGCAACAGTGCTCATGGTGACAGGGCCCACAGTGAGAGAGCTCACGGTGAGAGTGCTCACGGTAATAGTGCTCATGGTGACAGTGCAAATGGTGACAATACCATGGTGACAGTACTCATGTTGAAAATACCCATGGTGGCAGTTCTCATAGCGACAGATCTCATGGTGACATTGCTCATAATAGCAGTGCCCAGGTGCCAGTGCTCGTGGTGACGGTGCTAATGGTGACAGTGCTCTTGGTGGCAGTTCCCATCGGGACAATACTGATGGTGACACTGTGCATTGTTACAGTGCCCATGGTAACCGTGTTCACGGTGATAGTGCACATCGTGACAGTGCCCATGGTGGTAGTTCACCTGGTGACAGTGCTAAATAGTGACAGTGCACATGCTGACAGTGCTCACGGTGATAGTGCCCATGGTGACAGTGCACACGGTCATAATGGGCATTGTTACAGAGTTCATGGTGACAGCACACGGTGGCAGTGGCCATGGAGACAGTGCCCACAATGACAGTGCCCATGGTGACAGTGCCAACAGTGACAGTGCCCATGGTGACACTTCTCATGGTGACAGTGCCCATGGGGACAGTTAGCATGGTGAGATTTCTAACGGTGATAGTGCCCGTTGTGCCAGTGCTCACAGTAACAATGCCCATGGGGCCAGTGCCCATAGAGTCATTCCGCACGGTCACATTTCTCACGGTGAAAGTGCCTATGGTGATCTTAACCATGGTGACACTGCACATGGTGGCAGAGCAAAATGGCGACAGTGCCCATGGTGACATTGCTCATGGTGACTTTGCTTACGGTGATAGTCCTTACAGTGACAGTACGCATGGTGACACTGCACACAGTGACAGTGTTCATGGTGAAAGTGTTCACGGTGATAGTTCCCATGGTGAGATTGTCCTGGTAACAGTGCCCATAGTCACAATTCTCATGGTGTAGTGCTCACAGTGACAGTGCCCATGGTGTCATGCCCATGGTGACAGTGCTCATGGTGACAGTGCTCATGTTGGCAGAGCCATAAATAAGAGTGCCCATTGTGGCAGTGCTCATGGTGTCCGTGCTCATGGTGACAGTGCCCATGATTACAGTGTTTATGGTGATAGATGTCACGGTGTCAGTGCCCACGCGGAGAGTGCCAAGGCTGACAAAGCCCAGGGTGATACTTCCCATTGTGACAGTGCCCACGGTGACAGTGCCCATGGTGACAGCACCCAGTGTGACAAGGCGCATGGTGACAGTGCTCACGGTGACAGTGCCCATGGTGACAGTGCCGATGGTGAGAGTGCCAATAGTGACAGTGCTCATGGTGAAACTGCCCACAGAGACATCGCCCATGGTGATAGTGTTCATGGTGACAACCCCACGGTGACAGTGCCAATGTTGATAGTCCCAGTGGTGACAGGTCTTACATTGAATGTGACCATGGTGTCTGTGCTCATGGTGACAGTGCTCAAGGTTATAGTCTCCATGTTGACAGTGCCGATGGTGACAATTCTCACGGTGACAGGGCCTATGGTGAAAATTCTCATAGTGACAGTGTTCACGGTGACAGTGCCCATGGTGCTATTACCCATGGTGACAGTACTCATAGTGAAACTGCCCATGTTGACACTGCCCATGGTGGCAGTGCAAAATGGTGACAGTGCCCATGGTGATATTGCTCATGGTGACATTGCTTATGGTGATAGTGTGTATGGTGAAACTGCACACAGTGACATTGCTCATGGTGACAGTGTTCACGGCGTTAGTTCCTATGGTGAATGTGACCATGGGGACAGTGCCCATAGTCACAATTCTCATGGTGTAGTGCTCACGGTGACAGTGCCCATGGTGACAATACACAGGGTGACAGTATTCATGGTGACATTGCTCATGGTGAGAGTGCCCATGTTCACAACTGTCACGGTGATAGTTCCCATGGTGACAATACCCAGGGTAACAGAGCTGATGGTAAAAGTGTTCACGGTGACAGTGCCCATGGTGACAGTACCTAAGGTGACAATTCCCATGGTGAGACTGCTCATAGACAGTGCCCATGGTGACAATACCCAGCGTGTCCTGTCCATGGTGACAGTGATCATGGTGACACATCTCATGAGGACAGTGCCATAAGTGACAGTGCTCATTGTGGCAGTGCTCATGGTGACAGTGCCCATGGTGACAGTGCCTATGGTGATAGATATCATGGTGGCTGTGCCCAGGGAGACATTGCCCACGCTGACAAGACCCATGGTGATACTTCCCATTGTGACAGTGCCATCGGTGGCAGAGCCCATGGTGACAGTGCCCAAGATCACAGAGCCCATGGTGAGAGTGCTAACGGTGACTGTGCCCATGGTGACAGCACCCAGTGTGAAAATGCCCATTGTGACAGTGCTCACGGTGACCATGCCAATGGTGATAGTGCCAATAGTGAGAGTGCTCACGGTGACACTGCCCATGGACACACTGCCCATTGTGATAGTGCCCATCATGACAACCCCTCGGAGGCAGTGCCAATGGTGAGAGTCCCCGTGGTGACAGTTCTCATGGTGAAAGTGATCCTTTTGAAATTGCTCATGGTGACAGTGCTCATGGTGACAGTGCTCAAGGTGATAGTCTCCATGTTGACAGTGTGCATGGTGACTGTTCTCACGGTGACAGTGCCTATGGTGATTATGCTCTTAGTGACAGTGCTCATGGTGACAGTGCCCATGGTGACAGTGACCACGGTGACTGTTCTCACCGTGGTAGTGCCCATGGTGACAGTGTTCATGATGACAGTCCGCATTAAGGCTGTGCCCGTGGTGACATTGCTAATGGTGATAATTCTCACGGTGATAGTACGCACGTTGAAAATGACAAAGGTGACAACACCCAGGTGATAATAATCATGGTGAAAGTGCCCATGGTGGCAGTTCTCATACTGACAGTTCTTGTGACAGTGCTCATGGTGGCAGTGCTCGTGGTGACAGTGCTCTTGGTGACAGTGCTCATGGTGGCAGTGCCCATGGTGAGACTACCGATGGTGACCCTGCCCATGGTGACAGTGCACATGGTCATGGTGCCTCTGGTGGCAGTGCAATATAGTGAGAATGCCCATGATGATATTGCTCATGGTGATAGTGCCCATGGTGAGAGTGCCCATGGTTCCAGTGCTCATGGTGACAGTGCCCATTGTGACAGTGCCCTTGGTGACAGTGCACACCATGAGAGTGCCCATGGTGTCTGTGCCCATGGTGACAGTTCTTATCATGAGAGTGTTCACGGTAGCAGTGTTCATGGTAATAGTGCTCACGGAGGCATTGCCCACAATGAGAGTGCCCACGGTGAGAATACTGACTGTGACAGTGCCCATGATGACTTTTCTCTCTGTGACAGTGCCCTTGGGGACAGTTAGCACGGTGAGATTTCTCACAGTGATAGTGCACATTGTTTCAGTGCTCATAGTGACAAGACCCTAGGCGCCAGTGCCCATCATGGCATTGCTCACGGTGATATTTCTCACGGTGACAGTGCCCATGGTGATATTACCCATGGTGACAGTACTCAGTGATCAAGTGCTCATGGTGACATGGCATAAGGTGATAATGCTCACGGTGGCAGTGCAAAATGGTGACAGTGCCCATGGGGACATTGCTCATAGTGACTTTGCTTACAGTGATAGTCCTTACGGTGACACTGTGCATAGTGACACTGCACACAGTTGCAGTGTTCATGGTGACAGTGTTCACGGTGATACTTTCCATGGTGATAGTGCCCATGGTGACACTGCACATGGTGGCAGTGAAAAATGGTGACAGTGCCCCTGTTGTCAGTTCTCATGGTGACCGTGCACATGGTGACAACCCGTGCAGACTGTACTCATGGTGACAGTACTCACGGTGACAGTTCCCATGTTTGCAGTATCCATGGTGACAGTGCTCACAGTGATAGTGCCCATGGTGAGAGTGCCCATGATGACAGGGCCCATGGTGCCATTGCCTATGGTGACAGTGCTCATGGTAACAGTGCCCAAGGTGACAGTGACCATGGTGAGAGTGCTCACACTGATGGTGCCCATGGTGACAGTGCTCATGGTGTCTGTCTACATTGTGCCAGTACCCATGGCAACAGTGCTCATGGTGACAGGGCCCACAGTGAGAGAGCTCACGGTGAGAGTGCTCACGGTAATAGTGCTCATGGTGACAGTGCAAATGGTGACAATACCATGGTGACAGTACTCATGTTGAAAATACCCATGGTGGCAGTTCTCATAGCGACAGATCTCATGGTGACATTGCTCATAATAGCAGTGCCCAGGTGCCAGTGCTCGTGGTGACGGTGCTAATGGTGACAGTGCTCTTGGTGGCAGTTCCCATCGGGACAATACTGATGGTGACACTGTGCATTGTTACAGTGCCCATGGTAACCGTGTTCACGGTGATAGTGCACATCGTGACAGTGCCCATGGTGGTAGTTCACCTGGTGACAGTGCTAAATAGTGACAGTGCACATGCTGACAGTGCTCACGGTGATAGTGCCCATGGTGACAGTGCACACGGTCATAATGGGCATTGTTACAGAGTTCATGGTGACAGCACACGGTGGCAGTGGCCATGGAGACAGTGCCCACAATGACAGTGCCCATGGTGACAGTGCCAACAGTGACAGTGCCCATGGTGACACTTCTCATGGTGACAGTGCCCATGGGGACAGTTAGCATGGTGAGATTTCTAACGGTGATAGTGCCCGTTGTGCCAGTGCTCACAGTAACAATGCCCATGGGGCCAGTGCCCATAGAGTCATTCCGCACGGTCACATTTCTCACGGTGAAAGTGCCTATGGTGATCTTAACCATGGTGACACTGCACATGGTGGCAGAGCAAAATGGCGACAGTGCCCATGGTGACATTGCTCATGGTGACTTTGCTTACGGTGATAGTCCTTACAGTGACAGTACGCATGGTGACACTGCACACAGTGACAGTGTTCATGGTGAAAGTGTTCACGGTGATAGTTCCCATGGTGAGATTGTCCTGGTAACAGTGCCCATAGTCACAATTCTCATGGTGTAGTGCTCACAGTGACAGTGCCCATGGTGTCATGCCCATGGTGACAGTGCTCATGGTGACAGTGCTCATGTTGGCAGAGCCATAAATAAGAGTGCCCATTGTGGCAGTGCTCATGGTGTCCGTGCTCATGGTGACAGTGCCCATGATTACAGTGTTTATGGTGATAGATGTCACGGTGTCAGTGCCCACGCGGAGAGTGCCAAGGCTGACAAAGCCCAGGGTGATACTTCCCATTGTGACAGTGCCCACGGTGACAGTGCCCATGGTGACAGCACCCAGTGTGACAAGGCGCATGGTGACAGTGCTCACGGTGACAGTGCCCATGGTGACAGTGCCGATGGTGAGAGTGCCAATAGTGACAGTGCTCATGGTGAAACTGCCCACAGAGACATCGCCCATGGTGATAGTGTTCATGGTGACAACCCCACGGTGACAGTGCCAATGTTGATAGTCCCAGTGGTGACAGGTCTTACATTGAATGTGACCATGGTGTCTGTGCTCATGGTGACAGTGCTCAAGGTTATAGTCTCCATGTTGACAGTGCCGATGGTGACAATTCTCACGGTGACAGGGCCTATGGTGAAAATTCTCATAGTGACAGTGTTCACGGTGACAGTGCCCATGGTGCTATTACCCATGGTGACAGTACTCATAGTGAAACTGCCCATGTTGACACTGCCCATGGTGGCAGTGCAAAATGGTGACAGTGCCCATGGTGATATTGCTCATGGTGACATTGCTTATGGTGATAGTGTGTATGGTGAAACTGCACACAGTGACATTGCTCATGGTGACAGTGTTCACGGCGTTAGTTCCTATGGTGAATGTGACCATGGGGACAGTGCCCATAGTCACAATTCTCATGGTGTAGTGCTCACGGTGACAGTGCCCATGGTGACAATACACAGGGTGACAGTATTCATGGTGACATTGCTCATGGTGAGAGTGCCCATGTTCACAACTGTCACGGTGATAGTTCCCATGGTGACAATACCCAGGGTAACAGAGCTGATGGTAAAAGTGTTCACGGTGACAGTGCCCATGGTGACAGTACCTAAGGTGACAATTCCCATGGTGAGACTGCTCATAGACAGTGCCCATGGTGACAATACCCAGCGTGTCCTGTCCATGGTGACAGTGATCATGGTGACACATCTCATGAGGACAGTGCCATAAGTGACAGTGCTCATTGTGGCAGTGCTCATGGTGACAGTGCCCATGGTGACAGTGCCTATGGTGATAGATATCATGGTGGCTGTGCCCAGGGAGACATTGCCCACGCTGACAAGACCCATGGTGATACTTCCCATTGTGACAGTGCCATCGGTGGCAGAGCCCATGGTGACAGTGCCCAAGATCACAGAGCCCATGGTGAGAGTGCTAACGGTGACTGTGCCCATGGTGACAGCACCCAGTGTGAAAATGCCCATTGTGACAGTGCTCACGGTGACCATGCCAATGGTGATAGTGCCAATAGTGAGAGTGCTCACGGTGACACTGCCCATGGACACACTGCCCATTGTGATAGTGCCCATCATGACAACCCCTCGGAGGCAGTGCCAATGGTGAGAGTCCCCGTGGTGACAGTTCTCATGGTGAAAGTGATCCTTTTGAAATTGCTCATGGTGACAGTGCTCATGGTGACAGTGCTCAAGGTGATAGTCTCCATGTTGACAGTGTGCATGGTGACTGTTCTCACGGTGACAGTGCCTATGGTGATTATGCTCTTAGTGACAGTGCTCATGGTGACAGTGCCCATGGTGACAGTGACCACGGTGACTGTTCTCACCGTGGTAGTGCCCATGGTGACAGTGTTCATGATGACAGTCCGCATTAAGGCTGTGCCCGTGGTGACATTGCTAATGGTGATAATTCTCACGGTGATAGTACGCACGTTGAAAATGACAAAGGTGACAACACCCAGGTGATAATAATCATGGTGAAAGTGCCCATGGTGGCAGTTCTCATACTGACAGTTCTTGTGACAGTGCTCATGGTGGCAGTGCTCGTGGTGACAGTGCTCTTGGTGACAGTGCTCATGGTGGCAGTGCCCATGGTGACAGTGCACATGGTCATGGTGCCTCTGGTGGCAGTGCAATATAGTGAGAATGCCCATGATGATATTGCTCATGGTGATAGTGCCCATGGTGAGAGTGCCCATGGTTCCAGTGCTCATGGTGACAGTGCCCTTGGTGACAGTGCACACCATGAGAGTGCCCATGGTGTCTGTGCCCATGGTGACAGTTCTTATCATGAGAGTGTTCACGGTAGCAGTGTTCATGGTAATAGTGCTCACGGAGGCATTGCCCACAATGAGAGTGCCCACGGTGAGAATACTGACTGTGACAGTGCCCATGATGACTTTTCTCTCTGTGACAGTGCCCTTGGGGACATAGCACGGTGAGATTTCTCACAGTGATAGTGCACATTGTTTCAGTGCTCATAGTGACAAGACCCTAGGCGCCAGTGCCCATCATGGCATTGCTCACGGTGATATTTCTCACGGTGACAGTGCCCATGGTGATATTACCCATGGTGACAGTACTCAGTGCTCAAGTGCTCATGGTGACATGGCATAAGGTGATAATGCTCACGGTGGCAGTGCAAAATGGTGACAGTGCCCATGGGGACATTGCTTAATGTGATAGTCCTTGTGGTGACATTGTGCATGGTGACATTGCCCACCATGACAGTGCTCTTGTTGACAGTGCTCATGGTGATAGTGCCAATGTTGGAAGTGCCCATCGTGAAAGTGTCCATGGTGACAGTTCTTATGATGAGAGTGGTCAGAGTGGCAGTGCTCATGGTGAAAGTGCCCATGGTGACAGAGCCCACGGTGACAGTGTCCATAGTTATAGTGTCCATGGTGACAGTACTAACAGTGAAATTGTCCATGGGGACACTGCCCATGGTGAAAGTGCCCATGGTCACAACACTCACGGTGATAGTGCTCACGGTGAGAGTGGCCATGGTGACAGTGACCACGGTGACAGTTCTAATGGTGATACTGCCCATGATGACAGTGCTCATGGTGACAGTCCACATTGTACCAGTGCCCAAGGTGACAGTGCTCATGGTGACAGTGCCCAAAGTCACAATACCCATGGTGACAGTGCCCAGGCTGACAGTTCTCAAGGTGATAGTGCCCATGGTGACAGTGCCCATGGTGATACAGAGAATGGGGACAGTGCTTATGGTGACAGTGGTCATGGTTGCAGTACCCATGGTGATAGTGCTGAAACTGACAGTGCCCTTGGGGATAGTGCCCATGGTGAGTGTGCTCGTGTTAATTGTGTCCATGGTGGCAGTTCCCATTGTGAAAGTGCTCATGATGACAGTGCCCATGTGGGTAGTTCCCATGGTGACAGTGCTCATGGTGATAGTGACCATGTTAAGAGTGCACATGGTGGCTGTGCCCTTGGTGACAGTGCCCATGATGACAGTATTCATGGTGACAGTGCTCACGGTGATAATGCCCATGGTGGCAGTGCACATGGTGGTAGTGCACATGGTGGCAGTGAAAAATGGGGACAGTTCCCATGCTGACAGTTCTCATTGTGACAATGCACACAGTCACAACCGATGCTGACACTGCTCATGGTAGCTGTACCCTTGGTGACAGTGCTCAGAGTGATAGTGCCCATGGTGGCAGTGTCCATGGTGACACTGCCCATGGTGACAATGCCCATGATGACAGTGCCCATGGAGTCAGTGCCCACGGAGCCATTGCCTATGGTAACAGTGCTCACAGTGACAGTACCCATGGTAACAGTGACCATGGTGAGAGTGCTCATGGTGATAGTGTCTATGGTGACAGATCACACTGTGACAGTCCGCATTGTGCCAGTACCAATAGTGACAGTACCCATGGTGACATTGACCACGGTGAGAGTGATCACGGTGCTAGTGCTCACAGTAATAGTGCTCATGGTGACAGTGCCGACAGTGAAGGTGCTCACGGTGACAGTGCCTCTGGTGATAGTGCCCATGGTGAGAGTCCGCCCATTGATAGTGTCCATGGTGGCAGTTCCCATTGTGAAAATGCTCATGATGACATTGCCCATGTTGGTAGTCCCCATGGTGACAGTGCTCACGGTGATAGTGACCTTGGTAACTGTGCACATGGTGGCCGTGCCCTTGGTGACAGTGCCAATGATGACAGTACTCATGGTGACAGTTCTCACGGTGATAGTGCCCATGGTGATATTGCACATGGTGGCAGTGAAAAATGGTGACAGTGCCCATGTTGACAGTTCTCATGGTGACAGTGCACACGGTGACAACCCATGCAGACAGTACTCACGGTGACAGTTCTCATGGTTGCAGTACCCATGGTGACAGTGCTCACAGTGATACTGCCCATGGTGGCAGTGCCCATGGTGACAGTGCCCATGGTGACACTGCCCATGATGACAGTGCCCATGGTGAAAGTTCCCACGGCGCCATTGCCTATGGTGACAGTGCTCATGGTAACAGTGCCCATGGTGACAGTGACCATGGTGAGAGTGCTCACACTGATAGTGCCCATGGTGACAGGGCTCATGGTGCCAGTCCGCATTGTGCCAGTACCCATGGCGACAGTGCTCATGGTGACACTGACCACAGTGAGAGTGCTCACTGTGATAGAGCTCACGGTAATAGTGCTCATGGTGACAGTGCAAATGGTGACAATACCCATGGTGACAGTACTCATGTTGAAAATACCCATGGTGGCAGTTCTCATGGTGACAGTGCTCATAATAGCAGTGCCCAAGGTGGCAGTCCTCGTGGTGACAGTGCTAATGGTGACAGTGCTCTTGGTGGCAGTTCCCACGGGGACATTACCGATGGTGACCCTGTGCATTGTTACAGTGCCCATGGTAACCGTGCTCACGGTGGTAGTGCACATCGTGACAGTGCCCATGGTGGCAGTTCACCTGGTGACAGTGCTAAATCGTGACAGTGCACATGCTGACAGTGCTCACGGTGATAGTGCCCATGGTGACAGTGCCCACGGTGATAATGGGTATTATTACAGTGTTCATCTTGACAGAGCCCAAGTTGGCAGTGGCCATGGTGACAGTGCCCACAATGACAGTGCCCATGGTAACAGTGCCGACAGTGACAGTGCCCATGGTGACACTTCTCACAGTGAATGTGCCCATGGGGACAGTTACCATGATGAGATTTCTCACGGTGATAGTGCCCGTTGTGACAGTGCTCACACTGACAATGCCCATGGTGCCACTGCCCATAGAGACATTCCGCACGGTCACTTTTCTCACGGTGAAAGTACCTATGGTGACACTGCACCTGGTGGCAGTGCAAAATGGTGACAGTGCCCATGGTGACATTGCTCATAGTGACTTTGCTTACAGTGATAGTCCTTACGGTGACAGTGTGCACAGTGACACTGCACACAGTTGCAGTGTTCATGGTGACAGTGTTCACGGTGATACTTTCCATGGTGATAGTGCCCATGGTGACACTGCACATGGTGGCAGTGAAAAGTGGTGACAGTGCCCCTGTTGTCAGTTCTCATGGTGACCATGCACATGGTGACAACCCGTGCAGACTGTACTCATGGTGACAGTACTCACGGTGACAGTTCTCATGTTTGCAGTATCCATGGTGACAGTGCTCACAGTGATAGTGCCCATGGTGAGAGTGCCCATGATGACAGGGCCCATGGTGCCATTGCCTATGGTGACAGTGCTCATGGTAACAGTGCCCAAGGTGACAGTGACCATGGTGAGAGTGCTCACACTGATGGTGCCCATGGTGACAGTGCTCATGGTGTCTGTCTACATTGTGCCAGTACCCATGGCAACAGTGCTCATGGTGACAGGGCCCACAGTGAGAGAGCTCACGGTGAGAGTGCTCACGGTAATAGTGCTCATGGTGACAGTGCAAATGGTGACAATACCATGGTGACAGTACTCATGTTGAAAATACCCATGGTGGCAGTTCTCATAGCGACAGATCTCATGGTGACATTGCTCATAATAGCAGTGCCCAGGTGCCAGTGCTCGTGGTGACGGTGCTAATGGTGACAGTGCTCTTGGTGGCAGTTCCCATCGGGACAATACTGATGGTGACACTGTGCATTGTTACAGTGCCCATGGTAACCGTGTTCACGGTGATAGTGCACATCGTGACAGTGCCCATGGTGGTAGTTCACCTGGTGACAGTGCTAAATAGTGACAGTGCACATGCTGACAGTGCTCACGGTGATAGTGCCCATGGTGACAGTGCACACGGTCATAATGGGCATTGTTACAGAGTTCATGGTGACAGCACACGGTGGCAGTGGCCATGGAGACAGTGCCCACAATGACAGTGCCCATGGTGACAGTGCCGACAGTGACAGTGCCCATGGTGACACTTCTCATGGTGACAGTGCCCATGGGGACAGTTAGCATGGTGAGATTTCTAATGGTGATAGTGCCCGTTGTGCCAGTGCTCACAGTAACAATGCCCATGGGGCCAGTGCCCATAGAGTCATTCCGCACGGTCACATTTCTCACGGTGAAAGTGCCTATGGTGATATTAACCATGGTGACACTGCACATGGTGGCAGAGCAAAATGGTGACAGTGCCCATGGTGACATTGCTCATGGTGACTTTGCTTACGGTGATAGTCCTTACAGTGACAGTACGCATGGTGACACTGCACACAGTGACAGTGTTCATGGTGAAAGTGTTCACGGTGATAGTTCCCATGGTGAGATTGTCCTGGTAACAGTGCCCATAGTCACAATTCTCATGGTGTAGTGCTCACAGTGACAGTGCCCATGGTGTCATGCCCATGGTGACAGTGCTCATGGTGACAGTGCTCATGTTGGCAGAGCCATAAATAAGAGTGCTCATTGTGGCAGTGCTCATGGTGTCCGTGCTCATGGTGACAGTGCCCATGATTACAGTGTTTATGGTGATAGATGTCACGGTGTCAGTGCCCACGCCGAGAGTGCCAAGGCTGACAAAGCCCAGGGTGATACTTCCCATTGTGACAGTGCCCACGGTGACAGTGCCCATGGTGACAGCACCCAGTGTGACAAGGCGCATGGTGACAGTGCTCACGGTGACAGTGCCCATGGTGACAGTGCCGATGGTGAGAGTGCCAATAGTGACAGTGCTCATGGTGAAACTGCCCACAGAGACATCGCCCATGGTGATAGTGTTCATGGTGACAACCCCACGGTGACAGTGCCAATGTTGATAGTCCCAGTGGTGACAGGTCTTACACTGAATGTGACCATGGTGTCTGTGCTCATGGTGACAGTGCTCAAGGTTATAGTCTCCATGTTGACAGTGCCGATGGTGACAATTCTCACGGTGACAGGGCCTATGGTGAAAATTCTCATAGTGACAGTGTTCACGGTGACAGTGCCCATGGTGCTATTACCCATGGTGACAGTTCTCATAGTGAAACTGCCCATGTTGACACTGCCCATGGTGGCAGTGCAAAATGGTGACAGTGCCCATGGTGATATTGCTCATGGTGACATTGCTTATGGTGATAGTGTGTATGGTGAAACTGCACACAGTGACATTGCTCATGGTGACAGTGTTCATGGCGTTAGTTCCTATGGTGAATGTGACCATGGGGACAGTGCCCATAGTCACAATTCTCATGGGGTAGTGCTCACGGTGACAGTGCCCATGGTGACAATACACAGGGTGACAGTATTCCTGGTGACATTGCTCATGGTGAGAGTGCCCATGTTCACAACTGTCACGGTGATAGTTCCCATGGTGACAATACCCAGGGTAACAGAGCTGATGGTAAAAGTGTTCACGGTGACAGTGCCCATGGTGACAGTACCTAAGGTGACAATTCCCATGGTGAGACTGCTCATAGACAGTGCCCATGGTGACAATACCCAGCGTGTCCTGTCCATGGTGACAGTGATCATGGTGACACATCTCATGAGGACAGTGCCATAAGTGACAGTGCTCATTGTGGCAGTGCTCATGGTGACAGTGCCCATGGTGACAGTGCCTATGGTGATAGATATCATGGTGGCTGTGCCCAGGGAGACATTGCCCACGCTGACAAGACCCATGGTGATACTTCCCATTGTGACAGTGCCATCGGTGGCAGAGCCCATGGTGACAGTGCCCAAGATCACAGAGCCCATGGTGAGAGTGCTAACGGTGACTGTGCCCATGGTGACAGCACCCAGTGTGAAAATGCCCATTGTGACAGTGCTCACGGTGACCATGCCAATGGTGATAGTGCCAATAGTGAGAGTGCTCACGGTGACACTGCCCATGGACACACTGCCCATTGTGATAGTGCCCATCATGACAACCCCTCGGAGGCAGTGCCAATGGTGAGAGTCCCCGTGGTGACAGTTCTCATGGTGAAAGTGATCCTTTTGAAATTGCTCATGGTGACAGTGCTCATGGTGACAGTGCTCAAGGTGATAGTCTCCATGTTGACAGTGTGCATGGTGACTGTTCTCACGGTGACAGTGCCTATGGTGATTATGCTCTTAGTGACAGTGCTCATGGTGACAGTGCCCATGGTGACAGTGACCACGGTGACTGTTCTCACCGTGGTAGTGCCCATGGTGACAGTGTTCATGATGACAGTCCGCATTAAGGCTGTGCCCGTGGTGACATTGCTAATGGTGATAATTCTCACGGTGATAGTACGCACGTTGAAAATGACAAAGGTGACAACACCCAGGTGATAATAATCATGGTGAAAGTGCCCATGGTGGCAGTTCTCATACTGACAGTTCTTGTGACAGTGCTCATGGTGGCAGTGCTCGTGGTGACAGTGCTCTTGGTGACAGTGCTCATGGTGGCAGTGCCCATGGTGAGACTACCGATGGTGACCCTGCCCATGGTGACAGTGCACATGGTCATGGTGCCTCTGGTGGCAGTGCAATATAGTGAGAATGCCCATGATGATATTGCTCATGGTGATAGTGCCCATGGTGAGAGTGCCCATGGTTCCAGTGCTCATGGTGACAGTGCCCATTGTGACAGTGCCCTTGGTGACAGTGCACACCATGAGAGTGCCCATGGTGTCTGTGCCCATGGTGACAGTTCTTATCATGAGAGTGTTCACGGTAGCAGTGTTCATGGTAATAGTGCTCACGGAGGCATTGCCCACAATGAGAGTGCCCACGGTGAGAATACTGACTGTGACAGTGCCCATGATGACTTTTCTCTCTGTGACAGTGCCCTTGGGGACAGTTAGCACAGTGAGATTTCTCACAGTGATAGTGCACATTGTTTCAGTGCTCATAGTGACAAGACCCTAGGCGCCAGTGCCCATCATGGCATTGCTCACGGTGATATTTCTCACGGTGACAGTGCCCATGGTGATATTACCCATGGTGACAGTACTCAGTGATCAAGTGCTCATGGTGACATGGCATAAGGTGATAATGCTCACGGTGGCAGTGCAAAATGGTGACAGTGCCCATGGGGACATTGCTTAATGTGATAGTCCTTGTGGTGACATTGTGCATGGTGACATTGCCCACCATGACAGTGCTCTTGTTGACAGTGCTCATGGTGATAGTGCCAATGTTGGAAGTGCCCATCGTGAAAGTGTCCATGGTGACAGTTCTTATGATGAGAGTGGTCAGAGTGGCAGTGCTCATGGTGAAAGTGCCCATGGTGACAGAGCCCACGGTGACAGTGTCCATAGTTATAGTGTCCATGGTGACAGTACTAACAGTGAAATTGTCCATGGGGACACTGCCCATGGTGAAAGTGCCCATGGTCACAACACTCACGGTGATAGTGCTCACGGTGAGAGTGGCCATGGTGACAGTGACCACGGTGACAGTTCTAATGGTGATACTGCCCATGATGACAGTGCTCATGGTGACAGTCCACATTGTACCAGTGCCCAAGGTGACAGTGCTCATGGTGACAGTGCCCAAAGTCACAATACCCATGGTGACAGTGCCCAGGCTGACAGTTCTCAAGGTGATAGTGCCCATGGTGACAGTGCCCATGGTGATACAGAGAATGGGGACAGTGCTTATGGTGACAGTGGTCATGGTTGCAGTACCCATGGTGATAGTGCTGAAACTGACAGTGCCCTTGGGGATAGTGCCCATGGTGAGTGTGCTCGTGTTAATTGTGTCCATGGTGGCAGTTCCCATTGTGAAAGTGCTCATGATGACAGTGCCCATGTGGGTAGTTCCCATGGTGACAGTGCTCATGGTGATAGTGACCATGTTAAGAGTGCACATGGTGGCTGTGCCCTTGGTGACAGTGCCCATGATGACAGTATTCATGGTGACAGTGCTCACGGTGATAATGCCCATGGTGGCAGTGCACATGGTGGTAGTGCACATGGTGGCAGTGAAAAATGGGGACAGTTCCCATGCTGACAGTTCTCATTGTGACAATGCACACGGTCACAACCGATGCTGACACTGCTCATGGTAGCTGTACCCTTGGTGACAGTGCTCAGAGTGATAGTGCCCATGGTGGCAGTGTCCATGGTGACACTGCCCATGGTGACAATGCCCATGATGACAGTGCCCATGGAGTCAATGCCCACGGAGCCATTGCCTATGGTAACAGTGCTCACAGTGACAGTACCCATGGTAACAGTGACCATGGTGAGAGTGCTCATGGTGATAGTGTCTATGGTGACAGATCACACTATGACAGTCCGCATTGTGCCAGTACCAATAGTGACAGTGCCCATGGTGACATTGACCACGGTGAGAGTGATCACGGTGCTAGTGCTCACAGTAATAGTGCTCATGGTGACAGTGCCGACAGTGAAGGTGCTCACGGTGACAGTGCCTCTGGTGATAGTGCCCATGGTGAGAGTCCGCCCATTGATAGTGCCCATGGTGGCAGTTCCCATTGTGAAAATGCTCATGATGACATTGCCCATGTTGGTAGTCCCCATGGTGACAGTGCTCACGGTGATAGTGACCTTGGTAACTGTGCACATGGTGGCCGTGCCCTTGGTGACAGTGCCAATGATGACAGTACTCATGGTGACAGTTCTCACGGTGATAGTGCCCATGGTGATATTGCACATGGTGGCAGTGAAAAATGGTGACAGTGCCCATGTTGACAGTTCTCATGGTGACAGTGCACACGGTGACAACCCATGCAGACAGTACTCACGGTGACAGTTCTCATGGTTGCAGTACCCATGGTGACAGTGCTCACAGTGATACTGCCCATGGTGGCAGTGCCCATGGTGACAGTGCCCATGGTGACACTGCCCATGATGACAGTGCCCATGGTGAAAGTTCCCACGGCGCCATTGCCTATGGTGACAGTGCTCATGGTAACAGTGCCCATGGTGACAGTGACCATGGTGAGAGTGCTCACACTGATAGTGCCCATGGTGACAGGGCTCATGGTGCCAGTCCGCATTGTGCCAGTACCCATGGCGACAGTGCTCATGGTGACACTGACCACAGTGAGAGTGCTCACTGTGATAGAGCTCACGGTAATAGTGCTCATGGTGACAGTGCAAAGGGTGACAATACCCATGGTGACAGTACTCATGTTGAAAATACCCATGGTGGCAGTTCTCATGGTGACAGTGCTCATAATAGCAGTGCCCAAGTTGGCAGTCCTCGTGGTGACAGTGCTAATGGTGACAGTGCTCTTGGTGGCAGTTCCCATGGGGACAGTACCGATGGTGACCCTGTGCATTGTTACAGTGCCCATGGTAACCGTGCTCACGGTGGTAGTGCACATCGTGACAGTGCCCATGGTGGCAGTTCACCTGGTGACAGTGCTAAATCGTGACAGTGCACATGCTGACAGTGCTCACGGTGATAGTGCCCATGGTGACAGTGCCCACGGTGATAATGGGTATTATTACAGTGTTCATCTTGACAGAGCCCAAGGTGGCAGTGGCCATGGTGACAGTGCCCACAATGACAGTGCCCATGGTAACAGTGCCGACAGTGACAGTGCCCATGGTGACACTTCTCACAGTGAATGTGCCCATGGGGACAGTTACCATGATGAGATTTCTCACGGTGATAGTGCCCGTTGTGACAGTGCTCACACTGACAATGCCCATGGTGCCACTGCCCATAGAGACATTCCGCACGGTCACTTTTCTCACGGTGAAAGTACCTATGGTGACACTGCACCTGGTGGCAGTGCAAAATGGTGACAGTGCCCATGGTGACATTGCTCATAGTGACTTTGCTTACAGTGATAGTCCTTACGGTGACAGTGTGCATGGTGACACTGCACACAGTTGCAGTGTTCATGGTGACAGTGTTCACGGTGATACTTTCCATGGTGATAGTGCCCATGGTGACACTGCACATGGTGGCAGTGAAAAATGGTGACAGTGCCCCTGTTGTCAGTTCTCATGGTGACCGTGCACATGGTGACAACCCGTGCAGACTGTACTCATGGTGACAGTACTCACGGTGACAGTTCTCATGTTTGCAGTATCCATGGTGACAGTGCTCACAGTGATAGTGCCCATGGTGAGAGTGCCCATGATGACAGGGCCCATGGTGCCATTGCCTATGGTGACAGTGCTCATGGTAACAGTGCCCAAGGTGACAGTGACCATGGTGAGAGTGCTCACACTGATGGTGCCCATGGTGACAGTGCTCATGGTGTCTGTCTACATTGTGCCAGTACCCATGGCAACAGTGCTCATGGTGACAGGGACCACAGTGAGAGAGCTCACAGTGAGAGTGCTCACTTTAATAGTGCTCATGGTGACAGTGCAAATGGTGACAATACCATGGTGACAGTACTCATGTTGAAAATACCCATGGTGGCAGTTCTCATAGCGACAGATCTCATGGTGACATTGCTCATAATAGCAGTGCCCAGGTGCCAGTGCTCGTGGTGACGGTGCTAATGGTGACAGTGCTCTTGGTGGCAGTTCCCATCGGGACAATACTGATGGTGACACTGTGCATTGTTACAGTGCCCATGGTAACCGTGTTCACGGTGATAGTGCACATCGTGACAGTGCCCATGGTGGTAGTTCACCTGGTGACAGTGCTAAATAGTGACAGTGCACATGCTGACAGTGCTCACGGTGATAGTGCCCATGGTGACAGTGCACACGGTCATAATGGGCATTGTTACAGAGTTCATGGTGACAGCACACGGTGGCAGTGGCCATGGAGACAGTGCCCACAATGACAGTGCCCATGGTGACAGTGCCGACAGTGACAGTGCCCATGGTGACACTTCTCATGGTGACAGTGCCCATGGGGACAGTTAGCATGGTGAGATTTCTAACGGTGATAGTGCCCGTTGTGCCAGTGCTCACAGTAACAATGCCCATGCGGCCAGTGCCCATAGAGTCATTCCGCACGGTCACATTTCTCACGGTGAAAGTGCCTATGGTGATATTAACCATGGTGACACTGCACATGGTGGCAGAGCAAAATGGCGACAGTGCCCATGGTGACATTGCTCATGGTGACTTTGCTTACGGTGATAGTCCTTACAGTGACAGTACGCATGGTGACACTGCACACAGTGACAGTGTTCATGGTGAAAGTGTTCACGGTGATAGTTCCCATGGTGAGATTGTCCTGGTAACAGTGCCCATAGTCACAATTCTCATGGTGTAGTGCTCACAGTGACAGTGCCCATGGTGTCATGCCCATGGTGACAGTGCTCATGGTGACAGTGCTCATGTTGGCAGAGCCATAAATAAGAGTGCTCATTGTGGCAGTGCTCATGGTGTCTGTGCTCATGGTGACAGTGCCCATGATTACAGTGTTTATGGTGATAGATGTCACGGTGTCAGTGCCCACGCGGAGAGTGCCAAGGCTGACAAAGCCCAGGGTGATACTTCCCATTGTGACAGTGCCCACGGTGACAGTGCCCATGGTGACAGCACCCAGTGTGACAAGGCGCATGGTGACAGTGCTCACGGTGACAGTGCCCATGGTGACAGTGCCAATGGTGAGAGTGCCAATAGTGACAGTGCTCATGGTGAAACTGCCCACAGAGACATCGCCCATGGTGATAGTGTTCATGGTGACAACCCCACGGTGACAGTGCCAATGTTGATAGTCCCAGTGGTGACAGGTCTTACATTGAATGTGACCATGGTGTCTGTGCTCATGGTGACAGTGCTCAAGGTTATAGTCTCCATGTTGACAGTGCCGATGGTGACAATTCTCACGGTGACAGGGCCTGTGGTGAAAATTCTCATAGTGACAGTGTTCACGGTGACAGTGCCCATGGTGCTATTACCCATGGTGACAGTTCTCATAGTGAAACTGCCCATGTTGACACTGCCCATGGTGGCAGTGCAAAATGGTGACAGTGCCCATGGTGATATTGCTCATGGTGGCATTGCTTATGGTGATAGTGTGTATGGTGAAACTGCACACAGTGACTTTGCTCATGGTGACAGTGTTCATGGCGTTAGTTCCTATGGTGAATGTGACCATGGGGACAGTGCCCATAGTCACAATTCTCATGGTGTAGTGCTCACGGTGACAGTGCCCATGGTGACAATACACAGGGTGACAGTATTCTTGGTGACATTGCTCATGGTGAGAGTGCCCATGTTTACAACTGTCACGGTGATAGTTCCCATGGTGACAATACCCAGGGTAACAGAGCTGATGGTAAAAGTGTTCACGGTGACAGTGCCCATGGTGACAGTACCTAAGGTGACAATTCCCATGGTGAGACTGCTCATAGACAGTGCCCATGGTGACAATACCCAGCGTGTCCTGTCCATGGTGACAGTGATCATGGTGACACATCTCATGAGGACAGTGCCATAAGTGACAGTGCTCATTGTGGCAGTGCTCATGGTGACAGTGCCCATGGTGACAGTGCCTATGGTGATAGATATCATGGTGGCTGTGCCCAGGGAGACATTGCCCACGCTGACAAGACCCATGGTGATACTTCCCATTGTGACAGTGCCATCGGTGGCAGAGCCCATGGTGACAGTGCCCAAGATCACAGAGCCCATGGTGAGAGTGCTAACGGTGACTGTGCCCATGGTGACAGCACCCAGTGTGACAATGCCCATTGTGACAGTGCTCACGGTGACCATGCCAATGGTGATAGTGCCAATAGTGAGAGTGCTCACGGTGACACTGCCCATGGACACACTGCCCATTGTGATAGTGCCCATCATGACAACCCCTCGGAGGCAGTGCCAATGGTGAGAGTCCCCGTGGTGACAGTTCTCATGGTGAAAGTGATCCTTTTGAAATTGCTCATGGTGACAGTGCTCATGGTGACAGTG
This sequence comes from Mesoplodon mirus, assembly GCF_964341445.2. Taxonomy (NCBI): domain Eukaryota; kingdom Metazoa; phylum Chordata; class Mammalia; order Artiodactyla; family Ziphiidae; genus Mesoplodon; species Mesoplodon mirus. The sequence goes on from NW_028295574.1 coordinate 669,846, forward strand.
CTCAAGGTGATAGTCTCCATGTTGACAGTGTGCATGGTGACTGTTCTCACGGTGACAGTGCCTATGGTGATTATGCTCTTAGTGACAGTGCTCATGGTGACAGTGCCCATGGTGACAGTGACCACGGTGACTGTTCTCACCGTGGTAGTGCCCATGGTGACAGTGTTCATGATGACAGTCCGCATTAAGGCTGTGCCCGTGGTGACATTGCTAATGGTGATAATTCTCACGGTGATAGTACGCACGTTGAAAATGACAAAGGTGACAACACCCAGGTGATAATAATCATGGTGAAAGTGCCCATGGTGGCAGTTCTCATACTGACAGTTCTTGTGACAGTGCTCATGGTGGCAGTGCTCGTGGTGACAGTGCTCTTGGTGACAGTGCTCATGGTGGCAGTGCCCATGGTGAGACTACCGATGGTGACCCTGCCCATGGTGACAGTGCACATGGTCATGGTGCCTCTGGTGGCAGTGCAATATAGTGAGAATGCCCATGATGATATTGCTCATGGTGATAGTGCCCATGGTGAGAGTGCCCATGGTTCCAGTGCTCATGGTGACAGTGCCCATTGTGACAGTGCCCTTGGTGACAGTGCACACCATGAGAGTGCCCATGGTGTCTGTGCCCATGGTGACAGTTCTTATCATGAGAGTGTTCACGGTAGCAGTGTTCATGGTAATAGTGCTCAGGGAGGCATTGCCCACAATGAGAGTGCCCACGGTGAGAATACTGACTGTGACAGTGCCCATGATGACTTTTCTCTCTGTGACAGTGCCCTTGGGGACAGTTAGCACGGTGAGATTTCTCACAGTGATAGTGCACATTGTTTCAGTGCTCATAGTGACAAGACCCTAGGCGCCAGTGCCCATCATGGCATTGCTCACGGTGATATTTCTCACGGTGACAGTGCCCATGGTGATATTACCCATGGTGACAGTACTCAGTGATCAAGTGCTCATGGTGACATGGCATAAGGTGATAATGCTCACGGTGGCAGTGCAAAATGGTGACAGTGCCCATGGGGACATTGCTTAATGTGATAGTCCTTGTGGTGACATTGTGCATGGTGACATTGCCCACCATGACAGTGCTCTTTTTGACAGTGCTCATGGTGATAGTGCCAATGTTGGAAGTGCCCATCGTGAAAGTGTCCATGGTGACAGTTCTTATGATGAGAGTGGTCAGAGTGGCAGTGCTCATGGTGAAAGTGCCCATGGTGACAGAGCCCACGGTGACAGTGTCCATAGTTATAGTGTCCATGGTGACAGTACTAACAGTGAAATTGTCCATGGGGACACTGCCCATGGTGAAAGTGCCCATGGTCACAACACTCACGGTGATAGTGCTCACGGTGAGAGTGGCCATGGTGACAGTGACCACGGTGACAGTTCTAATGGTGATACTGCCCATGATGACAGTGCTCATGGTGACAGTCCACATTGTACCAGTGCCCAAGGTGACAGTGCTCATGGTGACAGTGCCCAAAGTCACAATACCCATGGTGACAGTGCCCAGGCTGACAGTTCTCAAGGTGATAGTGCCCATGGTGACAGTGCCCATGGTGATACAGAGAATGGGGACAGTGCTTATGGTGACAGTGGTCATGGTTGCAGTACCCATGGTGATAGTGCAGAAACTGACAGTGCCCTTGGGGATAGTGCCCATGGTGAGTGTGCTCGTGTTAATTGTGTCCATGGTGGCAGTTCCCATTGTGAAAGTGCTCATGATGACAGTGCCCATGTGGGTAGTTCCCATGGTGACAGTGCTCATGGTGATAGTGACCATGTTAAGAGTGCACATGGTGGCTGTGCCCTTGGTGACAGTGCCCATGATGACAGTATTCATGGTGACAGTGCTCACGGTGATAATGCCCATGGTGGCAGTGCACATGGTGGTAGTGCACATGGTGGCAGTGAAAAATGGGGACAGTTCCCATGCTGACAGTTCTCATTGTGACAATGCACACAGTCACAACCGATGCTGACACTGCTCATGGTAGCTGTACCCTTGGTGACAGTGCTCAGAGTGATAGTGCCCATGGTGGCAGTGTCCATGGTGACACTGCCCATGGTGACAATGCCCATGATGACAGTGCCCATGGAGTCAGTGCCCACGGAGCCATTGCCTATGGTAACAGTGCTCACAGTGACAGTACCCATGGTAACAGTGACCATGGTGAGAGTGCTCATGGTGATAGTGTCTATGGTGACAGATCACACTGTGACAGTCCGCATTGTGCCAGTACCAATAGTGACAGTACCCATGGTGACATTGACCACGGTGAGAGTGATCACGGTGCTAGTGCTCACAGTAATAGTGCTCATGGTGACAGTGCCGACAGTGAAGGTGCTCACGGTGACAGTGCCTCTGGTGATAGTGCCCATGGTGAGAGTCCGCCCATTGATAGTGTCCATGGTGGCAGTTCCCATTGTGAAAATGCTCATGATGACATTGCCCATGTTGGTAGTCCCCATGGTGACAGTGCTCACGGTGATAGTGACCTTGGTAACTGTGCACATGGTGGCCGTGCCCTTGGTGACAGTGCCAATGATGACAGTACTCATGGTGACAGTTCTCACGGTGATAGTGCCCATGGTGATATTGCACATGGTGGCAGTGAAAAATGGTGACAGTGCCCATGTTGACAGTTCTCATGGTGACAGTGCACACGGTGACAACCCATGCAGACAGTACTCACGGTGACAGTTCTCATGGTTGCAGTACCCATGGTGACAGTGCTCACAGTGATACTGCCCATGGTGGCAGTGCCCATGGTGACAGTGCCCATGGTGACACTGCCCATGATGACAGTGCCCATGGTGAAAGTTCCCACGGCGCCATTGCCTATGGTGACAGTGCTCATGGTAACAGTGCCCATGGTGACAGTGACCATGGTGAGAGTGCTCACACTGATAGTGCCCATGGTGACAGGGCTCATGGTGCCAGTCCGCATTGTGCCAGTACCCATGGCGACAGTGCTCATGGTGACACTGACCACAGTGAGAGTGCTCACTGTGATAGAGCTCACGGTAATAGTGCTCATGGTGACAGTGCAAATGGTGACAATACCCATGGTGACAGTACTCATGTTGAAAATACCCATGGTGGCAGTTCTCATGGTGACAGTGCTCATAATAGCAGTGCCCAAGGTGGCAGTCCTCGTGGTGACAGTGCTAATGGTGACAGTGCTCTTGGTGGCAGTTCCCATGGGGACATTACCGATGGTGACCCTGTGCATTGTTACAGTGCCCATGGTAACCGTGCTCACGGTGGTAGTGCACATCGTGACAGTGCCCATGGTGGCAGTTCACCTGGTGACAGTGCTAAATCGTGACAGTGCACATGCTGACAGTGCTCACGGTGATAGTGCCCATGGTGACAGTGCCCACGGTGATAATGGGTATTATTACAGTGTTCATCTTGACAGAGCCCAAGTTGGCAGTGGCCATGGTGACAGTGCCCACAATGACAGTGCCCATGGTAACAGTGCCGACAGTGACAGTGCCCATGGTGACACTTCTCACAGTGAATGTGCCCATGGGGACAGTTACCATGATGAGATTTCTCACGGTGATAGTGCCCGTTGTGACAGTGCTCACACTGACAATGCCCATGGTGCCACTGCCCATAGAGACATTCCGCACGGTCACTTTTCTCACGGTGAAAGTACCTATGGTGACACTGCACCTGGTGGCAGTGCAAAATGGTGACAGTGCCCATGGTGACATTGCTCATAGTGACTTTGCTTACAGTGATAGTCCTTACGGTGACAGTGTGCACAGTGACACTGCACACAGTTGCAGTGTTCATGGTGACAGTGTTCACGGTGATACTTTCCATGGTGATAGTGCCCATGGTGACACTGCACATGGTGGCAGTGAAAAATGGTGACAGTGCCCCTGTTGTCAGTTCTCATGGTGACCGTGCACATGGTGACAACCCGTGCAGACTGTACTCATGGTGACAGTACTCACGGTGACAGTTCTCATGTTTGCAGTATCCATGGTGACAGTGCTCACAGTGATAGTGCCCATGGTGAGAGTGCCCATGATGACAGGGCCCATGGTGCCATTGCCTATGGTGACAGTGCTCATGGTAACAGTGCCCAAGGTGACAGTGACCATGGTGAGAGTGCTCACACTGATGGTGCCCATGGTGACAGTGCTCATGGTGTCTGTCTACATTGTGCCAGTACCCATGGCAACAGTGCTCATGGTGACAGGGCCCACAGTGAGAGAGCTCACGGTGAGAGTGCTCACGGTAATAGTGCTCATGGTGACAGTGCAAATGGTGACAATACCATGGTGACAGTACTCATGTTGAAAATACCCATGGTGGCAGTTCTCATAGCGACAGATCTCATGGTGACATTGCTCATAATAGCAGTGCCCAGGTGCCAGTGCTCGTGGTGACGGTGCTAATGGTGACAGTGCTCTTGGTGGCAGTTCCCATCGGGACAATACTGATGGTGACACTGTGCATTGTTACAGTGCCCATGGTAACCGTGTTCACGGTGATAGTGCACATCGTGACAGTGCCCATGGTGGTAGTTCACCTGGTGACAGTGCTAAATAGTGACAGTGCACATGCTGACAGTGCTCACGGTGATAGTGCCCATGGTGACAGTGCACACGGTCATAATGGGCATTGTTACAGAGTTCATGGTGACAGCACACGGTGGCAGTGGCCATGGAGACAGTGCCCACAATGACAGTGCCCATGGTGACAGTGCCGACAGTGACAGTGCCCATGGTGACACTTCTCATGGTGACAGTGCCCATGGGGACAGTTAGCATGGTGAGATTTCTAATGGTGATAGTGCCCGTTGTGCCAGTGCTCACAGTAACAATGCCCATGGGGCCAGTGCCCATAGAGTCATTCCGCACGGTCACATTTCTCACGGTGAAAGTGCCTATGGTGATATTAACCATGGTGACACTGCACATGGTGGCAGAGCAAAATGGTGACAGTGCCCATGGTGACATTGCTCATGGTGACTTTGCTTACGGTGATAGTCCTTACAGTGACAGTACGCATGGTGACACTGCACACAGTGACAGTGTTCATGGTGAAAGTGTTCACGGTGATAGTTCCCATGGTGAGATTGTCCTGGTAACAGTGCCCATAGTCACAATTCTCATGGTGTAGTGCTCACAGTGACAGTGCCCATGGTGTCATGCCCATGGTGACAGTGCTCATGGTGACAGTGCTCATGTTGGCAGAGCCATAAATAAGAGTGCTCATTGTGGCAGTGCTCATGGTGTCCGTGCTCATGGTGACAGTGCCCATGATTACAGTGTTTATGGTGATAGATGTCACGGTGTCAGTGCCCACGCGGAGAGTGCCAAGGCTGACAAAGCCCAGGGTGATACTTCCCATTGTGACAGTGCCCACGGTGACAGTGCCCATGGTGACAGCACCCAGTGTGACAAGGCGCATGGTGACAGTGCTCACGGTGACAGTGCCCATGGTGACAGTGCCGATGGTGAGAGTGCCAATAGTGACAGTGCTCATGGTGAAACTGCCCACAGAGACATCGCCCATGGTGATAGTGTTCATGGTGACAACCCCACGGTGACAGTGCCAATGTTGATAGTCCCAGTGGTGACAGGTCTTACACTGAATGTGACCATGGTGTCTGTGCTCATGGTGACAGTGCTCAAGGTTATAGTCTCCATGTTGACAGTGCCGATGGTGACAATTCTCACGGTGACAGGGCCTATGGTGAAAATTCTCATAGTGACAGTGTTCACGGTGACAGTGCCCATGGTGCTATTACCCATGGTGACAGTTCTCATAGTGAAACTGCCCATGTTGACACTGCCCATGGTGGCAGTGCAAAATGGTGACAGTGCCCATGGTGATATTGCTCATGGTGACATTGCTTATGGTGATAGTGTGTATGGTGAAACTGCACACAGTGACATTGCTCATGGTGACAGTGTTCATGGCGTTAGTTCCTATGGTGAATGTGACCATGGGGACAGTGCCCATAGTCACAATTCTCATGGTGTAGTGCTCACGGTGACAGTGCCCATGGTGACAATACACAGGGTGACAGTATTCATGGTGACATTGCTCATGGTGAGAGTGCCCATGTTCACAACTGTCACGGTGATAGTTCCCATGGTGACAATACCCAGGGTAACAGAGCTGATGGTAAAAGTGTTCACGGTGACAGTGCCCATGGTGACAGTACCTAAGGTGACAATTCCCATGGTGAGACTGCTCATAGACAGTGCCCATGGTGACAATACCCAGCGTGTCCTGTCCATGGTGACAGTGATCATGGTGACACATCTCATGAGGACAGTGCCATAAGTGACAGTGCTCATGGTGACAGTGCCCATGGTGACAGTGCCTATGGTGATAGATATCATGGTGGCTGTGCCCAGGGAGACATTGCCCACGCTGACAAGACCCATGGTGATACTTCCCATTGTGACAGTGCCATCGGTGGCAGAGCCCATGGTGACAGTGCCCAAGATCACAGAGCCCATGGTGAGAGTGCTAACGGTGACTGTGCCCATGGTGACAGCACCCAGTGTGAAAATGCCCATTGTGACAGTGCTCACGGTGACCATGCCAATGGTGATAGTGCCAATAGTGAGAGTGCTCACGGTGACACTGCCCATGGACACACTGCCCATTGTGATAGTGCCCATCATGACAACCCCTCGGAGGCAGTGCCAATGGTGAGAGTCCCCGTGGTGACAGTTCTCATGGTGAAAGTGATCCTTTTGAAATTGCTCATGGTGACAGTGCTCATGGTGACAGTGCTCAAGGTGATAGTCTCCATGTTGACAGTGTGCATGGTGACTGTTCTCACGGTGACAGTGCCTATGGTGATTATGCTCTTAGTGACAGTGCTCATGGTGACAGTGCCCATGGTGACAGTGACCACGGTGACTGTTCTCACCGTGGTAGTGCCCATGGTGACAGTGTTCATGATGACAGTCCGCATTAAGGCTGTGCCCGTGGTGACATTGCTAATGGTGATAATTCTCACGGTGATAGTACGCACGTTGAAAATGACAAAGGTGACAACACCCAGGTGATAATAATCATGGTGAAAGTGCCCATGGTGGCAGTTCTCATACTGACAGTTCTTGTGACAGTGCTCATGGTGGCAGTGCTCGTGGTGACAGTGCTCTTGGTGACAGTGCTCATGGTGGCAGTGCCCATGGTGAGACTACCGATGGTGACCCTGCCCATGGTGACAGTGCACATGGTCATGGTGCCTCTGGTGGCAGTGCAATATAGTGAGAATGCCCATGATGATATTGCTCATGGTGATAGTGCCCATGGTGAGAGTGCCCATGGTTCCAGTGCTCATGGTGACAGTGCCCATTGTGACAGTGCCCTTGGTGACAGTGCACACCATGAGAGTGCCCATGGTGTCTGTGCCCATGGTGACAGTTCTTATCATGAGAGTGTTCACGGTAGCAGTGTTCATGGTAATAGTGCTCACGGAGGCATTGCCCACAATGAGAGTGCCCACGGTGAGAATACTGACTGTGACAGTGCCCATGATGACTTTTCTCTCTGTGACAGTGCCCTTGGGGACAGTTAGCACGGTGAGATTTCTCACAGTGATAGTGCACATTGTTTCAGTGCTCATAGTGACAAGACCCTAGGCGCCAGTGCCCATCATGGCATTGCTCACGGTGATATTTCTCACGGTGACAGTGCCCATGGTGATATTACCCATGGTGACAGTACTCAGTGATCAAGTGCTCATGGTGACATGGCATAAGGTGATAATGCTCACGGTGGCAGTGCAAAATGGTGACAGTGCCCATGGGGACATTGCTCATAGTGACTTTGCTTACAGTGATAGTCCTTACGGTGACACTGTGCATAGTGACACTGCACACAGTTGCAGTGTTCATGGTGACAGTGTTCACGGTGATACTTTCCATGGTGATAGTGCCCATGGTGACACTGCACATGGTGGCAGTGAAAAATGGTGACAGTGCCCCTGTTGTCAGTTCTCATGGTGACCGTGCACATGGTGACAACCCGTGCAGACTGTACTCATGGTGACAGTACTCACGGTGACAGTTCCCATGTTTGCAGTATCCATGGTGACAGTGCTCACAGTGATAGTGCCCATGGTGAGAGTGCCCATGATGACAGGGCCCATGGTGCCATTGCCTATGGTGACAGTGCTCATGGTAACAGTGCCCAAGGTGACAGTGACCATGGTGAGAGTGCTCACACTGATGGTGCCCATGGTGACAGTGCTCATGGTGTCTGTCTACATTGTGCCAGTACCCATGGCAACAGTGCTCATGGTGACAGGGACCACAGTGAGAGAGCTCACGGTGAGAGTGCTCACGGTAATAGTGCTCATGGTGACAGTGCAAATGGTGACAATACCATGGTGACAGTACTCATGTTGAAAATACCCATGGTGGCAGTTCTCATAGCGACAGATCTCATGGTGACATTGCTCATAATAGCAGTGCCCAGGTGCCAGTGCTCGTGGTGACGGTGCTAATGGTGACAGTGCTCTTGGTGGCAGTTCCCATCGGGACAATACTGATGGTGACACTGTGCATTGTTACAGTGCCCATGGTAACCGTGTTCACGGTGATAGTGCACATCGTGACAGTGCCCATGGTGGTAGTTCACCTGGTGACAGTGCTAAATAGTGACAGTGCACATGCTGACAGTGCTCACGGTGATAGGGCCCATGGTGACAGTGCACACGGTCATAATGGGCATTGTTACAGAGTTCATGGTGACAGCACACGGTGGCAGTGGCCATGGAGACAGTGCCCACAATGACAGTGCCCATGGTGACAGTGCCAACAGTGACAGTGCCCATGGTGACACTTCTCATGGTGACAGTGCCCATGGGGACAGTTAGCATGGTGAGATTTCTAACGGTGATAGTGCCCGTTGTGCCAGTGCTCACAGTAACAATGCCCATGGGGCCAGTGCCCATAGAGTCATTCCGCACGGTCACATTTCTCACGGTGAAAGTGCCTATGGTTATCTTAACCATGGTGACACTGCACATGGTGGCAGAGCAAAATGGCGACAGTGCCCATGGTGACATTGCTCATGGTGACTTTGCTTACGGTGATAGTCCTTACAGTGACAGTACGCATGGTGACACTGCACACAGTGACAGTGTTCATGGTGAAAGTGTTCACGGTGATAGTTCCCATGGTGAGATTGTCCTGGTAACAGTGCCCATAGTCACAATTCTCATGGTGTAGTGCTCACAGTGACAGTGCCCATGGTGTCATGCCCATGGTGACAGTGCTCATGGTGACAGTGCTCATGTTGGCAGAGCCATAAATAAGAGTGCTCATTGTGGCAGTGCTCATGGTGTCCGTGCTCATGGTGACAGTGCCCATGATTACAGTGTTTATGGTGATAGATGTCACGGTGTCAGTGCCCACGCGGAGAGTGCCAAGGCTGACAAAGCCCAGGGTGATACTTCCCATTGTGACAGTGCCCACGGTGACAGTGCCCATGGTGACAGCACCCAGTGTGACAAGGCGCATGGTGACAGTGCTCACGGTGACAGTGCCCATGGTGACAGTGCCGATGGTGAGAGTGCCAATAGTGACAGTGCTCATGGTGAAACTGCCCACAGAGACATCGCCCATGGTGATAGTGTTCATGGTGACAACCCCACGGTGACAGTGCCAATGTTGATAGTCCCAGTGGTGACAGGTCTTACATTGAATGTGACCATGGTGTCTGTGCTCATGGTGACAGTGCTCAAGGTTATAGTCTCCATGTTGACAGTGCCGATGGTGACAATTCTCACGGTGACAGGGCCTATGGTGAAAATTCTCATAGTGACAGTGTTCACGGTGACAGTGCCCATGGTGCTATTACCCATGGTGACAGTACTCATAGTGAAACTGCCCATGTTGACACTGCCCATGGTGGCAGTGTAAAATGGTGACAGTGCCCATGGTGATATTGCTCATGGTGACATTGCTTATGGTGATAGTGTGTATGGTGAAACTGCACACAGTGACATTGCTCATGGTGACAGTGTTCACGGCGTTAGTTCCTATGGTGAATGTGACCATGGGGACAGTGCCCATAGTCACAATTCTCATGGTGTAGTGCTCACGGTGACAGTGCCCATGGTGACAATACACAGGGTGACAGTATTCATGGTGACATTGCTCATGGTGAGAGTGCCCATGTTCACAACTGTCACGGTGATAGTTCCCATGGTGACAATACCCAGGGTAACAGAGCTGATGGTAAAAGTGTTCACGGTGACAGTGCCCATGGTGACAGTACCTAAGGTGACAATTCCCATGGTGAGACTGCTCATAGACAGTGCCCATGGTGACAATACCCAGCGTGTCCTGTCCATGGTGACAGTGATCATGGTGACACATCTCATGAGGACAGTGCCATAAGTGACAGTGCTCATTGTGGCAGTGCTCATGGTGACAGTGCCCATGGTGACAGTGCCTATGGTGATAGATATCATGGTGGCTGTGCCCAGGGAGACATTGCCCACGCTGACAAGACCCATGGTGATACTTCCCATTGTGACAGTGCCATCGGTGGCAGAGCCCATGGTGACAGTGCCCAAGATCACAGAGCCCATGGTGAGAGTGCTAACGGTGACTGTGCCCATGGTGACAGCACCCAGTGTGAAAATGCCCATTGTGACAGTGCTCACGGTGACCATGCCAATGGTGATAGTGCCAATAGTGAGAGTGCTCACGGTGACACTGCCCATGGACACACTGCCCATTGTGATAGTGCCCATCATGACAACCCCTCGGAGGCAGTGCCAATGGTGAGAGTCCCCGTGGTGACAGTTCTCATGGTGAAAGTGATCCTTTTGAAATTGCTCATGGTGACAGTGCTCATGGTGACAGTGCTCAAGGTGATAGTCTCCATGTTGACAGTGTGCATGGTGACTGTTCTCATGGTGACAGTGCCTATGGTGATTATGCTCTTAGTGACAGTGCTCATGGTGACAGTGCCCATGGTGACAGTGACCACGGTGACTGTTCTCACCGTGGTAGTGCCCATGGTGACAGTGTTCATGATGACAGTCCGCATTAAGGCTGTGCCCGTGGTGACATTGCTAATGGTGATAATTCTCACGGTGATAGTACGCACGTTGAAAATGACAAAGGTGACAACACCCAGGTGATAATAATCATGGTGAAAGTGCCCATGGTGGCAGTTCTCATACTGACAGTTCTTGTGACAGTGCTCATGGTGGCAGTGCTCGTGGTGACAGTGCTCTTGGTGACAGTGCTCATGGTGGCAGTGCCCATGGTGAGACTACCGATGGTGACCCTGCCCATGGTGACAGTGCACATGGTCATGGTGCCTCTGGTGGCAGTGCAATATAGTGAGAATGCCCATGATGATATTGCTCATGGTGATAGTGCCCATGGTGAGAGTGCCCATGGTTCCAGTGCTCATGGTGACAGTGCCCATTGTGACAGTGCCCTTGGTGACAGTGCACACCATGAGAGTGCCCATGGTGTCTGTGCCCATGGTGACAGTTCTTATCATGAGAGTGTTCACGGTAGCAGTGTTCATGGTAATAGTGCTCACGGAGGCATTGCCCACAATGAGAGTGCCCACGGTGAGAATACTGACTGTGACAGTGCCCATGATGACTTTTCTCTCTGTGACAGTGCCCTTGGGGACAGTTAGCATGGTGAGATTTCTCACAGTGATAGTGCACATTGTTTCAGTGCTCATAGTGACAAGACCCTAGGCGCCAGTGCCCATCATGGCATTGCTCACGGTGATATTTCTCACGGTGACAGTGCCCATGGTGATATTACCCATGGTGACAGTACTCAGTGATCAAGTGCTCATGGTGACATGGCATAAGGTGATAATGCTCACGGTGGCAGTGCAAAATGGTGACAGTGCCCATGGGGACATTGCTCATAGTGACTTTGCTTACAGTGATAGTCCTTACGGTGACACTGTGCATAGTGACACTGCACACAGTTGCAGTGTTCATGGTGACAGTGTTCACGGTGATACTTTCCATGGTGATAGTGCCCATGGTGACACTGCACATGGTGGCAGTGAAAAATGGTGACAGTGCCCCTGTTGTCAGTTCTCATGGTGACCGTGCACATGGTGACAACCCGTGCAGACTGTACTCATGGTGACAGTACTCACGGTGACATTTCTCATGTTTGCAGTATCCATGGTGACAGTGCTCACAGTGATAGTGCCCATGGTGAGAGTGCCCATGATGACAGGGCCCATGGTGCCATTGCCTATGGTGACAGTGCTCATGGTAACAGTGCCCAAGGTGACAGTGACCATGGTGAGAGTGCTCACACTGATGGTGCCCATGGTGACAGTGCTCATGGTGTCTGTCTACATTGTGCCAGTACCCATGGCAACAGTGCTCATGGTGACAGGGCCCACAGTGAGAGAGCTCACGGTGAGAGTGCTCACGGTAATAGTGCTCATGGTGACAGTGCAAATGGTGACAATACCATGGTGACAGTACTCATGTTGAAAATACCCATGGTGGCAGTTCTCATAGCGACAGATCTCATGGTGACATTGCTCATAATAGCAGTGCCCAGGTGCCAGTGCTCGTGGTGACGGTGCTAATGGTGACAGTGCTCTTGGTGGCAGTTCCCATCGGGACAATACTGATGGTGACACTGTGCATTGTTACAGTGCCCATGGTAACCGTGTTCACGGTGATAGTGCACATCGTGACAGTGCCCATGGTGGTAGTTCACCTGGTGACAGTGCTAAATAGTGACAGTGCACATGCTGACAGTGCTCACGGTGATAGTGCCCATGGTGACAGTGCACACGGTCATAATGGGCATTGTTACAGAGTTCATGGTGACAGCACACGGTGGCAGTGGCCATGGAGACAGTGCCCACAATGACAGTGCCCATGGTGACAGTGCCGACAGTGACAGTGCCCATGGTGACACTTCTCATGGTGACAGTGCCCATGGGGACAGTTAGCATGGTGAGATTTCTAATGGTGATAGTGCCCGTTGTGCCAGTGCTCACAGTAACAATGCCCATGGGGCCAGTGCCCATAGAGTCATTCCGCACGGTCACATTTCTCACGGTGAAAGTGCCTATGGTGATATTAACCATGGTGACACTGCACATGGTGGCAGAGCAAAATGGTGACAGTGCCCATGGTGACATTGCTCATGGTGACTTTGCTTACGGTGATAGTCCTTACAGTGACAGTACGCATGGTGACACTGCACACAGTGACAGTGTTCATGGTGAAAGTGTTCACGGTGATAGTTCCCATGGTGAGATTGTCCTGGTAACAGTGCCCATAGTCACAATTCTCATGGTGTAGTGCTCACAGTGACAGTGCCCATGGTGTCATGCCCATGGTGACAGTGCTCATGGTGACAGTGCTCATGTTGGCAGAGCCATAAATAAGAGTGCTCATTGTGGCAGTGCTCATGGTGTCCGTGCTCATGGTGACAGTGCCCATGATTACAGTGTTTATGGTGATAGATGTCACGGTGTCAGTGCCCACGCGGAGAGTGCCAAGGCTGACAAAGCCCAGGGTGATACTTCCCATTGTGACAGTGCCCACGGTGACAGTGCCCATGGTGACAGCACCCAGTGTGACAAGGCGCATGGTGACAGTGCTCACGGTGACAGTGCCCATGGTGACAGTGCCGATGGTGAGAGTGCCAATAGTGACAGTGCTCATGGTGAAACTGCCCACAGAGACATCGCCCATGGTGATAGTGTTCATGGTGACAACCCCACGGTGACAGTGCCAATGTTGATAGTCCCAGTGGTGACAGGTCTTACACTGAATGTGACCATGGTGTCTGTGCTCATGGTGACAGTGCTCAAGGTTATAGTCTCCATGTTGACAGTGCCGATGGTGACAATTCTCACGGTGACAGGGCCTATGGTGAAAATTCTCATAGTGACAGTGTTCACGGTGACAGTGCCCATGGTGCTATTACCCATGGTGACAGTTCTCATAGTGAAACTGCCCATGTTGACACTGCCCATGGTGGCAGTGCAAAATGGTGACAGTGCCCATGGTGATATTGCTCATGGTGACATTGCTTATGGTGATAGTGTGTATGGTGAAACTGCACACAGTGACATTGCTCATGGTGACAGTGTTCATGGCGTTAGTTCCTATGGTGAATGTGACCATGGGGACAGTGCCCATAGTCACAATTCTCATGGTGTAGTGCTCACGGTGACAGTGCCCATGGTGACAATACACAGGGTGACAGTATTCATGGTGACATTGCTCATGGTGAGAGTGCCCATGTTCACAACTGTCACGGTGATAGTTCCCATGGTGACAATACCCAGGGTAACAGAGCTGATGGTAAAAGTGTTCACGGTGACAGTGCCCATGGTGACAGTACCTAAGGTGACAATTCCCATGGTGAGACTGCTCATAGACAGTGCCCATGGTGACAATACCCAGCGTGTCCTGTCCATGGTGACAGTGATCATGGTGACACATCTCATGAGGACAGTGCCATAAGTGACAGTGCTCATGGTGACAGTGCCCATGGTGACAGTGCCTATGGTGATAGATATCATGGTGGCTGTGCCCAGGGAGACATTGCCCACGCTGACAAGACCCATGGTGATACTTCCCATTGTGACAGTGCCATCGGTGGCAGAGCCCATGGTGACAGTGCCCAAGATCACAGAGCCCATGGTGAGAGTGCTAACGGTGACTGTGCCCATGGTGACAGCACCCAGTGTGAAAATGCCCATTGTGACAGTGCTCACGGTGACCATGCCAATGGTGATAGTGCCAATAGTGAGAGTGCTCACGGTGACACTGCCCATGGACACACTGCCCATTGTGATAGTGCCCATCATGACAACCCCTCGGAGGCAGTGCCAATGGTGAGAGTCCCCGTGGTGACAGTTCTCATGGTGAAAGTGATCCTTTTGAAATTGCTCATGGTGACAGTGCTCATGGTGACAGTGCTCAAGGTGATAGTCTCCATGTTGACAGTGTGCATGGTGACTGTTCTCACGGTGACAGTGCCTATGGTGATTATGCTCTTAGTGACAGTGCTCATGGTGACAGTGCCCATGGTGACAGTGACCACGGTGACTGTTCTCACCGTGGTAGTGCCCATGGTGACAGTGTTCATGATGACAGTCCGCATTAAGGCTGTGCCCGTGGTGACATTGCTAATGGTGATAATTCTCACGGTGATAGTACGCACGTTGAAAATGACAAAGGTGACAACACCCAGGTGATAATAATCATGGTGAAAGTGCCCATGGTGGCAGTTCTCATACTGACAGTTCTTGTGACAGTGCTCATGGTGGCAGTGCTCGTGGTGACAGTGCTCTTGGTGACAGTGCTCATGGTGGCAGTGCCCATGGTGAGACTACCGATGGTGACCCTGCCCATGGTGACAGTGCACATGGTCATGGTGCCTCTGGTGGCAGTGCAATATAGTGAGAATGCCCATGATGATATTGCTCATGGTGATAGTGCCCATGGTGAGAGTGCCCATGGTTCCAGTGCTCATGGTGACAGTGCCCATTGTGACAGTGCCCTTGGTGACAGTGCACACCATGAGAGTGCCCATGGTGTCTGTGCCCATGGTGACAGTTCTTATCATGAGAGTGTTCACGGTAGCAGTGTTCATGGTAATAGTGCTCACGGAGGCATTGCCCACAATGAGAGTGCCCACGGTGAGAATACTGACTGTGACAGTGCCCATGATGACTTTTCTCTCTGTGACAGTGCCCTTGGGGACAGTTAGCACGGTGAGATTTCTCACAGTGATAGTGCACATTGTTTCAGTGCTCATAGTGACAAGACCCTAGGCGCCAGTGCCCATCATGGCATTGCTCACGGTGATATTTCTCACGGTGACAGTGCCCATGGTGATATTACCCATGGTGACAGTACTCAGTGATCAAGTGCTCATGGTGACATGGCATAAGGTGATAATGCTCACGGTGGCAGTGCAAAATGGTGACAGTGCCCATGGGGACATTGCTCATAGTGACTTTGCTTACAGTGATAGTCCTTACGGTGACACTGTGCATAGTGACACTGCACACAGTTGCAGTGTTCATGGTGACAGTGTTCACGGTGATACTTTCCATGGTGATAGTGCCCATGGTGACACTGCACATGGTGGCAGTGAAAAATGGTGACAGTGCCCCTGTTGTCAGTTCTCATGGTGACCGTGCACATGGTGACAACCCGTGCAGACTGTACTCATGGTGACAGTACTCACGGTGACAGTTCCCATGTTTGCAGTATCCATGGTGACAGTGCTCACAGTGATAGTGCCCATGGTGAGAGTGCCCATGATGACAGGGCCCATGGTGCCATTGCCTATGGTGACAGTGCTCATGGTAACAGTGCCCAAGGTGACAGTGACCATGGTGAGAGTGCTCACACTGATGGTGCCCATGGTGACAGTGCTCATGGTGTCTGTCTACATTGTGCCAGTACCCATGGCAACAGTGCTCATGGTGACAGGGACCACAGTGAGAGAGCTCACGGTGAGAGTGCTCACGGTAATAGTGCTCATGGTGACAGTGCAAATGGTGACAATACCATGGTGACAGTACTCATGTTGAAAATACCCATGGTGGCAGTTCTCATAGCGACAGATCTCATGGTGACATTGCTCATAATAGCAGTGCCCAGGTGCCAGTGCTCGTGGTGACGGTGCTAATGGTGACAGTGCTCTTGGTGGCAGTTCCCATCGGGACAATACTGATGGTGACACTGTGCATTGTTACAGTGCCCATGGTAACCGTGTTCACGGTGATAGTGCACATCGTGACAGTGCCCATGGTGGTAGTTCACCTGGTGACAGTGCTAAATAGTGACAGTGCACATGCTGACAGTGCTCACGGTGATAGTGCCCATGGTGACAGTGCACACGGTCATAATGGGCATTGTTACAGAGTTCATGGTGACAGCACACGGTGGCAGTGGCCATGGAGACAGTGCCCACAATGACAGTGCCCATGGTGACAGTGCCAACAGTGACAGTGCCCATGGTGACACTTCTCATGGTGACAGTGCCCATGGGGACAGTTAGCATGGTGAGATTTCTAACGGTGATAGTGCCCGTTGTGCCAGTGCTCACAGTAACAATGCCCATGCGGCCAGTGCCCATAGAGTCATTCCGCACGGTCACATTTCTCACGGTGAAAGTGCCTATGGTGATCTTAACCATGGTGACACTGCACATGGTGGCAGAGCAAAATGGTGACAGTGCCCATGGTGACATTGCTCATGGTGACTTTGCTTACGGTGATAGTCCTTACAGTGACAGTACGCATGGTGACACTGCACACAGTGACAGTGTTCATGGTGAAAGTGTTCACGGTGATAGTTCCCATGGTGAGATTGTCCTGGTAACAGTGCCCATAGTCACAATTCTCATGGTGTAGTGCTCACAGTGACAGTGCCCATGGTGTCATGCCCATGGTGACAGTGCTCATGGTGACAGTGCTCATGTTGGCAGAGCCATAAATAAGAGTGCTCATTGTGGCAGTGCTCATGGTGTCCGTGCTCATGGTGACAGTGCCCATGATTACAGTGTTTATGGTGATAGATGTCACGGTGTCAGTGCCCACGCGGAGAGTGCCAAGGCTGACAAAGCCCAGGGTGATACTTCCCATTGTGACAGTGCCCACGGTGACAGTGCCCATGGTGACAGCACCCAGTGTGACAAGGCGCATGGTGACAGTGCTCACGGTGACAGTGCCCATGGTGACAGTGCCGATGGTGAGAGTGCCAATAGTGACAGTGCTCATGGTGAAACTGCCCACAGAGACATCGCCCATGGTGATAGTGTTCATGGTGACAACCCCACGGTGACAGTGCCAATGTTGATAGTCCCAGTGGTGACAGGTCTTACATTGAATGTGACCATGGTGTCTGTGCTCATGGTGACAGTGCTCAAGGTTATAGTCTCCATGTTGACAGTGCCGATGGTGACAATTCTCACGGTGACAGGGCCTATGGTGAAAATTCTCATAGTGACAGTGTTCACGGTGACAGTGCCCATGGTGCTATTACCCATGGTGACAGTACTCATAGTGAAACTGCCCATGTTGACACTGCCCATGGTGGCAGTGCAAAATGGTGACAGTGCCCATGGTGATATTGCTCATGGTGACATTGCTTATGGTGATAGTGTGTATGGTGAAACTGCACACAGTGACATTGCTCATGGTGACAGTGTTCACGGCGTTAGTTCCTATGGTGAATGTGACCATGGGGACAGTGCCCATAGTCACAATTCTCATGGTGTAGTGCTCACGGTGACAGTGCCCATGGTGACAATACACAGGGTGACAGTATTCATGGTGACATTGCTCATGGTGAGAGTGCCCATGTTCACAACTGTCACGGTGATAGTTCCCATGGTGACAATACCCAGGGTAACAGAGCTGATGGTAAAAGTGTTCACGGTGACAGTGCCCATGGTGACAGTACCTAAGGTGACAATTCCCATGGTGAGACTGCTCATAGACAGTGCCCATGGTGACAATACCCAGCGTGTCCTGTCCATGGTGACAGTGATCATGGTGACACATCTCATGAGGACAGTGCCATAAGTGACAGTGCTCATTGTGGCAGTGCTCATGGTGACAGTGCCCATGGTGACAGTGCCTATGGTGATAGATATCATGGTGGCTGTGCCCAGGGAGACATTGCCCACGCTGACAAGACCCATGGTGATACTTCCCATTGTGACAGTGCCATCGGTGGCAGAGCCCATGGTGACAGTGCCCAAGATCACAGAGCCCATGGTGAGAGTGCTAACGGTGACTGTGCCCATGGTGACAGCACCCAGTGTGAAAATGCCCATTGTGACAGTGCTCACGGTGACCATGCCAATGGTGATAGTGCCAATAGTGAGAGTGCTCACGGTGACACTGCCCATGGACACACTGCCCATTGTGATAGTGCCCATCATGACAACCCCTCGGAGGCAGTGCCAATGGTGAGAGTCCCCGTGGTGACAGTTCTCATGGTGAAAGTGATCCTTTTGAAATTGCTCATGGTGACAGTGCTCATGGTGACAGTGCTCAAGGTGATAGTCTCCATGTTGACAGTGTGCATGGTGACTGTTCTCACGGTGACAGTGCCTATGGTGATTATGCTCTTAGTGACAGTGCTCATGGTGACAGTGCCCATGGTGACAGTGACCACGGTGACTGTTCTCACCGTGGTAGTGCCCATGGTGACAGTGTTCATGATGACAGTCCGCATTAAGGCTGTGCCCGTGGTGACATTGCTAATGGTGATAATTCTCACGGTGATAGTACGCACGTTGAAAATGACAAAGGTGACAACACCCAGGTGATAATAATCATGGTGAAAGTGCCCATGGTGGCAGTTCTCATACTGACAGTTCTTGTGACAGTGCTCATGGTGGCAGTGCTCGTGGTGACAGTGCTCTTGGTGACAGTGCTCATGGTGGCAGTGCCCATGGTGAGACTACCGATGGTGACCCTGCCCATGGTGACAGTGCACATGGTCATGGTGCCTCTGGTGGCAGTGCAATATAGTGAGAATGCCCATGATGATATTGCTCATGGTGATAGTGCCCATGGTGAGAGTGCCCATGGTTCCAGTGCTCATGGTGACAGTGCCCATTGTGACAGTGCCCTTGGTGACAGTGCACACCATGAGAGTGCCCATGGTGTCTGTGCCCATGGTGACAGTTCTTATCATGAGAGTGTTCACGGTAGCAGTGTTCATGGTAATAGTGCTCACGGAGGCATTGCCCACAATGAGAGTGCCCACGGTGAGAATACTGACTGTGACAGTGCCCATGATGACTTTTCTCTCTGTGACAGTGCCCTTGGGGACAGTTAGCACGGTGAGATTTCTCACAGTGATAGTGCACATTGTTTCAGTGCTCATAGTGACAAGACCCTAGGCGCCAGTGCCCATCATGGCATTGCTCACGGTGATATTTCTCACGGTGACAGTGCCCATGGTGATATTACCCATGGTGACAGTACTCAGTGATCAAGTGCTCATGGTGACATGGCATAAGGTGATAATGCTCACGGTGGCAGTGCAAAATGGTGACAGTGCCCATGGGGACATTGCTCATAGTGACTTTGCTTACAGTGATAGTCCTTACGGTGACACTGTGCATAGTGACACTGCACACAGTTGCAGTGTTCATGGTGACAGTGTTCACGGTGATACTTTCCATGGTGATAGTGCCCATGGTGACACTGCACATGGTGGCAGTGAAAAATGGTGACAGTGCCCCTGTTGTCAGTTCTCATGGTGACCGTGCACATGGTGACAACCCGTGCAGACTGTACTCATGGTGACAGTACTCACGGTGACATTTCTCATGTTTGCAGTATCCATGGTGACAGTGCTCACAGTGATAGTGCCCATGGTGAGAGTGCCCATGATGACAGGGCCCATGGTGCCATTGCCTATGGTGACAGTGCTCATGGTAACAGTGCCCAAGGTGACAGTGACCATGGTGAGAGTGCTCACACTGATGGTGCCCATGGTGACAGTGCTCATGGTGTCTGTCTACATTGTGCCAGTACCCATGGCAACAGTGCTCATGGTGACAGGGACCACAGTGAGAGAGCTCACAGTGAGAGTGCTCACTTTAATAGTGCTCATGGTGACAGTGCAAATGGTGACAATACCATGGTGACAGTACTCATGTTGAAAATACCCATGGTGGCAGTTCTCATAGCGACAGATCTCATGGTGACATTGCTCATAATAGCAGTGCCCAGGTGCCAGTGCTCGTGGTGACGGTGCTAATGGTGACAGTGCTCTTGGTGGCAGTTCCCATCGGGACAATACTGATGGTGACACTGTGCATTGTTACAGTGCCCATGGTAACCGTGTTCACGGTGATAGTGCACATCGTGACAGTGCCCATGGTGGTAGTTCACCTGGTGACAGTGCTAAATAGTGACAGTGCACATGCTGACAGTGCTCACGGTGATAGTGCCCATGGTGACAGTGCACACGGTCATAATGGGCATTGTTACAGAGTTCATGGTGACAGCACACGGTGGCAGTGGCCATGGAGACAGTGCCCACAATGACAGTGCCCATGGTGACAGTGCCGACAGTGACAGTGCCCATGGTGACACTTCTCATGGTGACAGTGCCCATGGGGACAGTTAGCATGGTGAGATTTCTAACGGTGATAGTGCCCGTTGTGCCAGTGCTCACAGTAACAATGCCCATGCGGCCAGTGCCCATAGAGTCATTCCGCACGGTCACATTTCTCACGGTGAAAGTGCCTATGGTGATATTAACCATGGTGACACTGCACATGGTGGCAGAGCAAAATGGCGACAGTGCCCATGGTGACATTGCTCATGGTGACTTTGCTTACGGTGATAGTCCTTACAGTGACAGTACGCATGGTGACACTGCACACAGTGACAGTGTTCATGGTGAAAGTGTTCACGGTGATAGTTCCCATGGTGAGATTGTCCTGGTAACAGTGCCCATAGTCACAATTCTCATGGTGTAGTGCTCACAGTGACAGTGCCCATGGTGTCATGCCCATGGTGACAGTGCTCATGGTGACAGTGCTCATGTTGGCAGAGCCATAAATAAGAGTGCTCATTGTGGCAGTGCTCATGGTGTCTGTGCTCATGGTGACAGTGCCCATGATTACAGTGTTTATGGTGATAGATGTCACGGTGTCAGTGCCCACGCGGAGAGTGCCAAGGCTGACAAAGCCCAGGGTGATACTTCCCATTGTGACAGTGCCCACGGTGACAGTGCCCATGGTGACAGCACCCAGTGTGACAAGGCGCATGGTGACAGTGCTCACGGTGACAGTGCCCATGGTGACAGTGCCGATGGTGAGAGTGCCAATAGTGACAGTGCTCATGGTGAAACTGCCCACAGAGACATCGCCCATGGTGATAGTGTTCATGGTGACAACCCCACGGTGACAGTGCCAATGTTGATAGTCCCAGTGGTGACAGGTCTTACATTGAATGTGACCATGGTGTCTGTGCTCATGGTGACAGTGCTCAAGGTTATAGTCTCCATGTTGACAGTGCCGATGGTGACAATTCTCACGGTGACAGGGCCTGTGGTGAAAATTCTCATAGTGACAGTGTTCACGGTGACAGTGCCCATGGTGCTATTACCCATGGTGACAGTTCTCATAGTGAAACTGCCCATGTTGACACTGCCCATGGTGGCAGTGCAAAATGGTGACAGTGCCCATGGTGATATTGCTCATGGTGGCATTGCTTATGGTGATAGTGTGTATGGTGAAACTGCACACAGTGACTTTGCTCATGGTGACAGTGTTCATGGCGTTAGTTCCTATGGTGAATGTGACCATGGGGACAGTGCCCATAGTCACAATTCTCATGGTGTAGTGCTCACGGTGA
The DNA here is from genome assembly GCF_964341445.2 of Mesoplodon mirus. Classification (NCBI taxonomy): domain Eukaryota; kingdom Metazoa; phylum Chordata; class Mammalia; order Artiodactyla; family Ziphiidae; genus Mesoplodon; species Mesoplodon mirus. Next base: position 692,235 of record NW_028295574.1, read on the forward strand.
CAGTGCCCATGGTGACAATACACAGGGTGACAGTATTCTTGGTGACATTGCTCATGGTGAGAGTGCCCATGTTTACAACTGTCACGGTGATAGTTCCCATGGTGACAATACCCAGGGTAACAGAGCTGATGGTAAAAGTGTTCACGGTGACAGTGCCCATGGTGACAGTACCTAAGGTGACAATTCCCATGGTGAGACTGCTCATAGACAGTGCCCATGGTGACAATACCCAGCGTGTCCTGTCCATGGTGACAGTGATCATGGTGACACATCTCATGAGGACAGTGCCATAAGTGACAGTGCTCATTGTGGCAGTGCTCATGGTGACAGTGCCCATGGTGACAGTGCCTATGGTGATAGATATCATGGTGGCTGTGCCCAGGGAGACATTGCCCACGCTGACAAGACCCATGGTGATACTTCCCATTGTGACAGTGCCATCGGTGGCAGAGCCCATGGTGACAGTGCCCAAGATCACAGAGCCCATGGTGAGAGTGCTAACGGTGACTGTGCCCATGGTGACAGCACCCAGTGTGACAATGCCCATTGTGACAGTGCTCACGGTGACCATGCCAATGGTGATAGTGCCAATAGTGAGAGTGCTCACGGTGACACTGCCCATGGACACACTGCCCATTGTGATAGTGCCCATCATGACAACCCCTCGGAGGCAGTGCCAATGGTGAGAGTCCCCGTGGTGACAGTTCTCATGGTGAAAGTGATCCTTTTGAAATTGCTCATGGTGACAGTGCTCATGGTGACAGTGCTCAAGGTGATAGTCTCCATGTTGACAGTGTGCATGGTGACTGTTCTCACGGTGACAGTGCCTATGGTGATTATGCTCTTAGTGACAGTGCTCATGGTGACAGTGCCCATGGTGACAGTGACCACGGTGACTGTTCTCACCGTGGTAGTGCCCATGGTGACAGTGTTCATGATGACAGTCCGCATTAAGGCTGTGCCCGTGGTGACATTGCTAATGGTGATAATTCTCACGGTGATAGTACGCACGTTGAAAATGACAAAGGTGACAACACCCAGGTGATAATAATCATGGTGAAAGTGCCCATGGTGGCAGTTCTCATACTGACAGTTCTTGTGACAGTGCTCATGGTGGCAGTGCTCGTGGTGACAGTGCTCTTGGTGACAGTGCTCATGGTGGCAGTGCCCATGGTGAGACTACCGATGGTGACCCTGCCCATGGTGACAGTGCACATGGTCATGGTGCCTCTGGTGGCAGTGCAATATAGTGAGAATGCCCATGATGATATTGCTCATGGTGATAGTGCCCATGGTGAGAGTGCCCATGGTTCCAGTGCTCATGGTGACAGTGCCCATTGTGACAGTGCCCTTGGTGACAGTGCACACCATGAGAGTGCCCATGGTGTCTGTGCCCATGGTGACAGTTCTTATCATGAGAGTGTTCACGGTAGCAGTGTTCATGGTAATAGTGCTCAGGGAGGCATTGCCCACAATGAGAGTGCCCACGGTGAGAATACTGACTGTGACAGTGCCCATGATGACTTTTCTCTCTGTGACAGTGCCCTTGGGGACAGTTAGCACGGTGAGATTTCTCACAGTGATAGTGCACATTGTTTCAGTGCTCATAGTGACAAGACCCTAGGCGCCAGTGCCCATCATGGCATTGCTCACGGTGATATTTCTCACGGTGACAGTGCCCATGGTGATATTACCCATGGTGACAGTACTCAGTGATCAAGTGCTCATGGTGACATGGCATAAGGTGATAATGCTCACGGTGGCAGTGCAAAATGGTGACAGTGCCCATGGGGACATTGCTTAATGTGATAGTCCTTGTGGTGACATTGTGCATGGTGACATTGCCCACCATGACAGTGCTCTTGTTGACAGTGCTCATGGTGATAGTGCCAATGTTGGAAGTGCCCATCGTGAAAGTGTCCATGGTGACAGTTCTTATGATGAGAGTGGTCAGAGTGGCAGTGCTCATGGTGAAAGTGCCCATGGTGACAGAGCCCACGGTGACAGTGTCCATAGTTATAGTGTCCATGGTGACAGTACTAACAGTGAAATTGTCCATGGGGACACTGCCCATGGTGAAAGTGCCCATGGTCACAACACTCACGGTGATAGTGCTCACGGTGAGAGTGGCCATGGTGACAGTGACCACGGTGACAGTTCTAATGGTGATACTGCCCATGATGACAGTGCTCATGGTGACAGTCCACATTGTACCAGTGCCCAAGGTGACAGTGCTCATGGTGACAGTGCCCAAAGTCACAATACCCATGGTGACAGTGCCCAGGCTGACAGTTCTCAAGGTGATAGTGCCCATGGTGACAGTGCCCATGGTGATACAGAGAATGGGGACAGTGCTTATGGTGACAGTGGTCATGGTTGCAGTACCCATGGTGATAGTGCAGAAACTGACAGTGCCCTTGGGGATAGTGCCCATGGTGAGTGTGCTCGTGTTAATTGTGTCCATGGTGGCAGTTCCCATTGTGAAAGTGCTCATGATGACAGTGCCCATGTGGGTAGTTCCCATGGTGACAGTGCTCATGGTGATAGTGACCATGTTAAGAGTGCACATGGTGGCTGTGCCCTTGGTGACAGTGCCCATGATGACAGTATTCATGGTGACAGTGCTCACGGTGATAATGCCCATGGTGGCAGTGCACATGGTGGTAGTGCACATGGTGGCAGTGAAAAATGGGGACAGTTCCCATGCTGACAGTTCTCATTGTGACAATGCACACAGTCACAACCGATGCTGACACTGCTCATGGTAGCTGTACCCTTGGTGACAGTGCTCAGAGTGATAGTGCCCATGGTGGCAGTGTCCATGGTGACACTGCCCATGGTGACAATGCCCATGATGACAGTGCCCATGGAGTCAGTGCCCACGGAGCCATTGCCTATGGTAACAGTGCTCACAGTGACAGTACCCATGGTAACAGTGACCATGGTGAGAGTGCTCATGGTGATAGTGTCTATGGTGACAGATCACACTGTGACAGTCCGCATTGTGCCAGTACCAATAGTGACAGTACCCATGGTGACATTGACCACGGTGAGAGTGATCACGGTGCTAGTGCTCACAGTAATAGTGCTCATGGTGACAGTGCCGACAGTGAAGGTGCTCACGGTGACAGTGCCTCTGGTGATAGTGCCCATGGTGAGAGTCCGCCCATTGATAGTGTCCATGGTGGCAGTTCCCATTGTGAAAATGCTCATGATGACATTGCCCATGTTGGTAGTCCCCATGGTGACAGTGCTCACGGTGATAGTGACCTTGGTAACTGTGCACATGGTGGCCGTGCCCTTGGTGACAGTGCCAATGATGACAGTACTCATGGTGACAGTTCTCACGGTGATAGTGCCCATGGTGATATTGCACATGGTGGCAGTGAAAAATGGTGACAGTGCCCATGTTGACAGTTCTCATGGTGACAGTGCACACGGTGACAACCCATGCAGACAGTACTCACGGTGACAGTTCTCATGGTTGCAGTACCCATGGTGACAGTGCTCACAGTGATACTGCCCATGGTGGCAGTGCCCATGGTGACAGTGCCCATGGTGACACTGCCCATGATGACAGTGCCCATGGTGAAAGTTCCCACGGCGCCATTGCCTATGGTGACAGTGCTCATGGTAACAGTGCCCATGGTGACAGTGACCATGGTGAGAGTGCTCACACTGATAGTGCCCATGGTGACAGGGCTCATGGTGCCAGTCCGCATTGTGCCAGTACCCATGGCGACAGTGCTCATGGTGACACTGACCACAGTGAGAGTGCTCACTGTGATAGAGCTCACGGTAATAGTGCTCATGGTGACAGTGCAAATGGTGACAATACCCATGGTGACAGTACTCATGTTGAAAATACCCATGGTGGCAGTTCTCATGGTGACAGTGCTCATAATAGCAGTGCCCAAGGTGGCAGTCCTCGTGGTGACAGTGCTAATGGTGACAGTGCTCTTGGTGGCAGTTCCCATGGGGACATTACCGATGGTGACCCTGTGCATTGTTACAGTGCCCATGGTAACCGTGCTCACGGTGGTAGTGCACATCGTGACAGTGCCCATGGTGGCAGTTCACCTGGTGACAGTGCTAAATCGTGACAGTGCACATGCTGACAGTGCTCACGGTGATAGTGCCCATGGTGACAGTGCCCACGGTGATAATGGGTATTATTACAGTGTTCATCTTGACAGAGCCCAAGTTGGCAGTGGCCATGGTGACAGTGCCCACAATGACAGTGCCCATGGTAACAGTGCCGACAGTGACAGTGCCCATGGTGACACTTCTCACAGTGAATGTGCCCATGGGGACAGTTACCATGATGAGATTTCTCACGGTGATAGTGCCCGTTGTGACAGTGCTCACACTGACAATGCCCATGGTGCCACTGCCCATAGAGACATTCCGCACGGTCACTTTTCTCACGGTGAAAGTACCTATGGTGACACTGCACCTGGTGGCAGTGCAAAATGGTGACAGTGCCCATGGTGACATTGCTCATAGTGACTTTGCTTACAGTGATAGTCCTTACGGTGACAGTGTGCACAGTGACACTGCACACAGTTGCAGTGTTCATGGTGACAGTGTTCACGGTGATACTTTCCATGGTGATAGTGCCCATGGTGACACTGCACATGGTGGCAGTGAAAAATGGTGACAGTGCCCCTGTTGTCAGTTCTCATGGTGACCGTGCACATGGTGACAACCCGTGCAGACTGTACTCATGGTGACAGTACTCACGGTGACAGTTCTCATGTTTGCAGTATCCATGGTGACAGTGCTCACAGTGATAGTGCCCATGGTGAGAGTGCCCATGATGACAGGGCCCATGGTGCCATTGCCTATGGTGACAGTGCTCATGGTAACAGTGCCCAAGGTGACAGTGACCATGGTGAGAGTGCTCACACTGATGGTGCCCATGGTGACAGTGCTCATGGTGTCTGTCTACATTGTGCCAGTACCCATGGCAACAGTGCTCATGGTGACAGGGCCCACAGTGAGAGAGCTCACGGTGAGAGTGCTCACGGTAATAGTGCTCATGGTGACAGTGCAAATGGTGACAATACCATGGTGACAGTACTCATGTTGAAAATACCCATGGTGGCAGTTCTCATAGCGACAGATCTCATGGTGACATTGCTCATAATAGCAGTGCCCAGGTGCCAGTGCTCGTGGTGACGGTGCTAATGGTGACAGTGCTCTTGGTGGCAGTTCCCATCGGGACAATACTGATGGTGACACTGTGCATTGTTACAGTGCCCATGGTAACCGTGTTCACGGTGATAGTGCACATCGTGACAGTGCCCATGGTGGTAGTTCACCTGGTGACAGTGCTAAATAGTGACAGTGCACATGCTGACAGTGCTCACGGTGATAGTGCCCATGGTGACAGTGCACACGGTCATAATGGGCATTGTTACAGAGTTCATGGTGACAGCACACGGTGGCAGTGGCCATGGAGACAGTGCCCACAATGACAGTGCCCATGGTGACAGTGCCGACAGTGACAGTGCCCATGGTGACACTTCTCATGGTGACAGTGCCCATGGGGACAGTTAGCATGGTGAGATTTCTAATGGTGATAGTGCCCGTTGTGCCAGTGCTCACAGTAACAATGCCCATGGGGCCAGTGCCCATAGAGTCATTCCGCACGGTCACATTTCTCACGGTGAAAGTGCCTATGGTGATATTAACCATGGTGACACTGCACATGGTGGCAGAGCAAAATGGTGACAGTGCCCATGGTGACATTGCTCATGGTGACTTTGCTTACGGTGATAGTCCTTACAGTGACAGTACGCATGGTGACACTGCACACAGTGACAGTGTTCATGGTGAAAGTGTTCACGGTGATAGTTCCCATGGTGAGATTGTCCTGGTAACAGTGCCCATAGTCACAATTCTCATGGTGTAGTGCTCACAGTGACAGTGCCCATGGTGTCATGCCCATGGTGACAGTGCTCATGGTGACAGTGCTCATGTTGGCAGAGCCATAAATAAGAGTGCTCATTGTGGCAGTGCTCATGGTGTCCGTGCTCATGGTGACAGTGCCCATGATTACAGTGTTTATGGTGATAGATGTCACGGTGTCAGTGCCCACGCGGAGAGTGCCAAGGCTGACAAAGCCCAGGGTGATACTTCCCATTGGGACAGTGCCCACGGTGACAGTGCCCATGGTGACAGCACCCAGTGTGACAAGGCGCATGGTGACAGTGCTCACGGTGACAGTGCCCATGGTGACAGTGCCGATGGTGAGAGTGCCAATAGTGACAGTGCTCATGGTGAAACTGCCCACAGAGACATCGCCCATGGTGATAGTGTTCATGGTGACAACCCCACGGTGACAGTGCCAATGTTGATAGTCCCAGTGGTGACAGGTCTTACACTGAATGTGACCATGGTGTCTGTGCTCATGGTGACAGTGCTCAAGGTTATAGTCTCCATGTTGACAGTGCCGATGGTGACAATTCTCACGGTGACAGGGCCTATGGTGAAAATTCTCATAGTGACAGTGTTCACGGTGACAGTGCCCATGGTGCTATTACCCATGGTGACAGTTCTCATAGTGAAACTGCCCATGTTGACACTGCCCATGGTGGCAGTGCAAAATGGTGACAGTGCCCATGGTGATATTGCTCATGGTGACATTGCTTATGGTGATAGTGTGTATGGTGAAACTGCACACAGTGACATTGCTCATGGTGACAGTGTTCATGGCGTTAGTTCCTATGGTGAATGTGACCATGGGGACAGTGCCCATAGTCACAATTCTCATGGTGTAGTGCTCACGGTGACAGTGCCCATGGTGACAATACACAGGGTGACAGTATTCATGGTGACATTGCTCATGGTGAGAGTGCCCATGTTCACAACTGTCACGGTGATAGTTCCCATGGTGACAATACCCAGGGTAACAGAGCTGATGGTAAAAGTGTTCACGGTGACAGTGCCCATGGTGACAGTACCTAAGGTGACAATTCCCATGGTGAGACTGCTCATAGACAGTGCCCATGGTGACAATACCCAGCGTGTCCTGTCCATGGTGACAGTGATCATGGTGACACATCTCATGAGGACAGTGCCATAAGTGACAGTGCTCATGGTGACAGTGCCCATGGTGACAGTGCCTATGGTGATAGATATCATGGTGGCTGTGCCCAGGGAGACATTGCCCACGCTGACAAGACCCATGGTGATACTTCCCATTGTGACAGTGCCATCGGTGGCAGAGCCCATGGTGACAGTGCCCAAGATCACAGAGCCCATGGTGAGAGTGCTAACGGTGACTGTGCCCATGGTGACAGCACCCAGTGTGAAAATGCCCATTGTGACAGTGCTCACGGTGACCATGCCAATGGTGATAGTGCCAATAGTGAGAGTGCTCACGGTGACACTGCCCATGGACACACTGCCCATTGTGATAGTGCCCATCATGACAACCCCTCGGAGGCAGTGCCAATGGTGAGAGTCCCCGTGGTGACAGTTCTCATGGTGAAAGTGATCCTTTTGAAATTGCTCATGGTGACAGTGCTCATGGTGACAGTGCTCAAGGTGATAGTCTCCATGTTGACAGTGTGCATGGTGACTGTTCTCACGGTGACAGTGCCTATGGTGATTATGCTCTTAGTGACAGTGCTCATGGTGACAGTGCCCATGGTGACAGTGACCACGGTGACTGTTCTCACCGTGGTAGTGCCCATGGTGACAGTGTTCATGATGACAGTCCGCATTAAGGCTGTGCCCGTGGTGACATTGCTAATGGTGATAATTCTCACGGTGATAGTACGCACGTTGAAAATGACAAAGGTGACAACACCCAGGTGATAATAATCATGGTGAAAGTGCCCATGGTGGCAGTTCTCATACTGACAGTTCTTGTGACAGTGCTCATGGTGGCAGTGCTCGTGGTGACAGTGCTCTTGGTGACAGTGCTCATGGTGGCAGTGCCCATGGTGAGACTACCGATGGTGACCCTGCCCATGGTGACAGTGCACATGGTCATGGTGCCTCTGGTGGCAGTGCAATATAGTGAGAATGCCCATGATGATATTGCTCATGGTGATAGTGCCCATGGTGAGAGTGCCCATGGTTCCAGTGCTCATGGTGACAGTGCCCATTGTGACAGTGCCCTTGGTGACAGTGCACACCATGAGAGTGCCCATGGTGTCTGTGCCCATGGTGACAGTTCTTATCATGAGAGTGTTCACGGTAGCAGTGTTCATGGTAATAGTGCTCACGGAGGCATTGCCCACAATGAGAGTGCCCACGGTGAGAATACTGACTGTGACAGTGCCCATGATGACTTTTCTCTCTGTGACAGTGCCCTTGGGGACAGTTAGCACGGTGAGATTTCTCACAGTGATAGTGCACATTGTTTCAGTGCTCATAGTGACAAGACCCTAGGCGCCAGTGCCCATCATGGCATTGCTCACGGTGATATTTCTCACGGTGACAGTGCCCATGGTGATATTACCCATGGTGACAGTACTCAGTGATCAAGTGCTCATGGTGACATGGCATAAGGTGATAATGCTCACGGTGGCAGTGCAAAATGGTGACAGTGCCCATGGGGACATTGCTCATAGTGACTTTGCTTACAGTGATAGTCCTTACGGTGACACTGTGCATAGTGACACTGCACACAGTTGCAGTGTTCATGGTGACAGTGTTCACGGTGATACTTTCCATGGTGATAGTGCCCATGGTGACACTGCACATGGTGGCAGTGAAAAATGGTGACAGTGCCCCTGTTGTCAGTTCTCATGGTGACCGTGCACATGGTGACAACCCGTGCAGACTGTACTCATGGTGACAGTACTCACGGTGACAGTTCCCATGTTTGCAGTATCCATGGTGACAGTGCTCACAGTGATAGTGCCCATGGTGAGAGTGCCCATGATGACAGGGCCCATGGTGCCATTGCCTATGGTGACAGTGCTCATGGTAACAGTGCCCAAGGTGACAGTGACCATGGTGAGAGTGCTCACACTGATGGTGCCCATGGTGACAGTGCTCATGGTGTCTGTCTACATTGTGCCAGTACCCATGGCAACAGTGCTCATGGTGACAGGGACCACAGTGAGAGAGCTCACGGTGAGAGTGCTCACGGTAATAGTGCTCATGGTGACAGTGCAAATGGTGACAATACCATGGTGACAGTACTCATGTTGAAAATACCCATGGTGGCAGTTCTCATAGCGACAGATCTCATGGTGACATTGCTCATAATAGCAGTGCCCAGGTGCCAGTGCTCGTGGTGACGGTGCTAATGGTGACAGTGCTCTTGGTGGCAGTTCCCATCGGGACAATACTGATGGTGACACTGTGCATTGTTACAGTGCCCATGGTAACCGTGTTCACGGTGATAGTGCACATCGTGACAGTGCCCATGGTGGTAGTTCACCTGGTGACAGTGCTAAATAGTGACAGTGCACATGCTGACAGTGCTCACGGTGATAGGGCCCATGGTGACAGTGCACACGGTCATAATGGGCATTGTTACAGAGTTCATGGTGACAGCACACGGTGGCAGTGGCCATGGAGACAGTGCCCACAATGACAGTGCCCATGGTGACAGTGCCAACAGTGACAGTGCCCATGGTGACACTTCTCATGGTGACAGTGCCCATGGGGACAGTTAGCATGGTGAGATTTCTAACGGTGATAGTGCCCGTTGTGCCAGTGCTCACAGTAACAATGCCCATGGGGCCAGTGCCCATAGAGTCATTCCGCACGGTCACATTTCTCACGGTGAAAGTGCCTATGGTTATCTTAACCATGGTGACACTGCACATGGTGGCAGAGCAAAATGGCGACAGTGCCCATGGTGACATTGCTCATGGTGACTTTGCTTACGGTGATAGTCCTTACAGTGACAGTACGCATGGTGACACTGCACACAGTGACAGTGTTCATGGTGAAAGTGTTCACGGTGATAGTTCCCATGGTGAGATTGTCCTGGTAACAGTGCCCATAGTCACAATTCTCATGGTGTAGTGCTCACAGTGACAGTGCCCATGGTGTCATGCCCATGGTGACAGTGCTCATGGTGACAGTGCTCATGTTGGCAGAGCCATAAATAAGAGTGCTCATTGTGGCAGTGCTCATGGTGTCCGTGCTCATGGTGACAGTGCCCATGATTACAGTGTTTATGGTGATAGATGTCACGGTGTCAGTGCCCACGCGGAGAGTGCCAAGGCTGACAAAGCCCAGGGTGATACTTCCCATTGTGACAGTGCCCACGGTGACAGTGCCCATGGTGACAGCACCCAGTGTGACAAGGCGCATGGTGACAGTGCTCACGGTGACAGTGCCCATGGTGACAGTGCCGATGGTGAGAGTGCCAATAGTGACAGTGCTCATGGTGAAACTGCCCACAGAGACATCGCCCATGGTGATAGTGTTCATGGTGACAACCCCACGGTGACAGTGCCAATGTTGATAGTCCCAGTGGTGACAGGTCTTACATTGAATGTGACCATGGTGTCTGTGCTCATGGTGACAGTGCTCAAGGTTATAGTCTCCATGTTGACAGTGCCGATGGTGACAATTCTCACGGTGACAGGGCCTATGGTGAAAATTCTCATAGTGACAGTGTTCACGGTGACAGTGCCCATGGTGCTATTACCCATGGTGACAGTACTCATAGTGAAACTGCCCATGTTGACACTGCCCATGGTGGCAGTGTAAAATGGTGACAGTGCCCATGGTGATATTGCTCATGGTGACATTGCTTATGGTGATAGTGTGTATGGTGAAACTGCACACAGTGACATTGCTCATGGTGACAGTGTTCACGGCGTTAGTTCCTATGGTGAATGTGACCATGGGGACAGTGCCCATAGTCACAATTCTCATGGTGTAGTGCTCACGGTGACAGTGCCCATGGTGACAATACACAGGGTGACAGTATTCATGGTGACATTGCTCATGGTGAGAGTGCCCATGTTCACAACTGTCACGGTGATAGTTCCCATGGTGACAATACCCAGGGTAACAGAGCTGATGGTAAAAGTGTTCACGGTGACAGTGCCCATGGTGACAGTACCTAAGGTGACAATTCCCATGGTGAGACTGCTCATAGACAGTGCCCATGGTGACAATACCCAGCGTGTCCTGTCCATGGTGACAGTGATCATGGTGACACATCTCATGAGGACAGTGCCATAAGTGACAGTGCTCATTGTGGCAGTGCTCATGGTGACAGTGCCCATGGTGACAGTGCCTATGGTGATAGATATCATGGTGGCTGTGCCCAGGGAGACATTGCCCACGCTGACAAGACCCATGGTGATACTTCCCATTGTGACAGTGCCATCGGTGGCAGAGCCCATGGTGACAGTGCCCAAGATCACAGAGCCCATGGTGAGAGTGCTAACGGTGACTGTGCCCATGGTGACAGCACCCAGTGTGAAAATGCCCATTGTGACAGTGCTCACGGTGACCATGCCAATGGTGATAGTGCCAATAGTGAGAGTGCTCACGGTGACACTGCCCATGGACACACTGCCCATTGTGATAGTGCCCATCATGACAACCCCTCGGAGGCAGTGCCAATGGTGAGAGTCCCCGTGGTGACAGTTCTCATGGTGAAAGTGATCCTTTTGAAATTGCTCATGGTGACAGTGCTCATGGTGACAGTGCTCAAGGTGATAGTCTCCATGTTGACAGTGTGCATGGTGACTGTTCTCATGGTGACAGTGCCTATGGTGATTATGCTCTTAGTGACAGTGCTCATGGTGACAGTGCCCATGGTGACAGTGACCACGGTGACTGTTCTCACCGTGGTAGTGCCCATGGTGACAGTGTTCATGATGACAGTCCGCATTAAGGCTGTGCCCGTGGTGACATTGCTAATGGTGATAATTCTCACGGTGATAGTACGCACGTTGAAAATGACAAAGGTGACAACACCCAGGTGATAATAATCATGGTGAAAGTGCCCATGGTGGCAGTTCTCATACTGACAGTTCTTGTGACAGTGCTCATGGTGGCAGTGCTCGTGGTGACAGTGCTCTTGGTGACAGTGCTCATGGTGGCAGTGCCCATGGTGAGACTACCGATGGTGACCCTGCCCATGGTGACAGTGCACATGGTCATGGTGCCTCTGGTGGCAGTGCAATATAGTGAGAATGCCCATGATGATATTGCTCATGGTGATAGTGCCCATGGTGAGAGTGCCCATGGTTCCAGTGCTCATGGTGACAGTGCCCATTGTGACAGTGCCCTTGGTGACAGTGCACACCATGAGAGTGCCCATGGTGTCTGTGCCCATGGTGACAGTTCTTATCATGAGAGTGTTCACGGTAGCAGTGTTCATGGTAATAGTGCTCACGGAGGCATTGCCCACAATGAGAGTGCCCACGGTGAGAATACTGACTGTGACAGTGCCCATGATGACTTTTCTCTCTGTGACAGTGCCCTTGGGGACAGTTAGCACGGTGAGATTTCTCACAGTGATAGTGCACATTGTTTCAGTGCTCATAGTGACAAGACCCTAGGCGCCAGTGCCCATCATGGCATTGCTCACGGTGATATTTCTCACGGTGACAGTGCCCATGGTGATATTACCCATGGTGACAGTACTCAGTGATCAAGTGCTCATGGTGACATGGCATAAGGTGATAATGCTCACGGTGGCAGTGCAAAATGGTGACAGTGCCCATGGGGACATTGCTCATAGTGACTTTGCTTACAGTGATAGTCCTTACGGTGACACTGTGCATAGTGACACTGCACACAGTTGCAGTGTTCATGGTGACAGTGTTCACGGTGATACTTTCCATGGTGATAGTGCCCATGGTGACACTGCACATGGTGGCAGTGAAAAATGGTGACAGTGCCCCTGTTGTCAGTTCTCATGGTGACCGTGCACATGGTGACAACCCGTGCAGACTGTACTCATGGTGACAGTACTCACGGTGACATTTCTCATGTTTGCAGTATCCATGGTGACAGTGCTCACAGTGATAGTGCCCATGGTGAGAGTGCCCATGATGACAGGGCCCATGGTGCCATTGCCTATGGTGACAGTGCTCATGGTAACAGTGCCCAAGGTGACAGTGACCATGGTGAGAGTGCTCACACTGATGGTGCCCATGGTGACAGTGCTCATGGTGTCTGTCTACATTGTGCCAGTACCCATGGCAACAGTGCTCATGGTGACAGGGCCCACAGTGAGAGAGCTCACGGTGAGAGTGCTCACGGTAATAGTGCTCATGGTGACAGTGCAAATGGTGACAATACCATGGTGACAGTACTCATGTTGAAAATACCCATGGTGGCAGTTCTCATAGCGACAGATCTCATGGTGACATTGCTCATAATAGCAGTGCCCAGGTGCCAGTGCTCGTGGTGACGGTGCTAATGGTGACAGTGCTCTTGGTGGCAGTTCCCATCGGGACAATACTGATGGTGACACTGTGCATTGTTACAGTGCCCATGGTAACCGTGTTCACGGTGATAGTGCACATCGTGACAGTGCCCATGGTGGTAGTTCACCTGGTGACAGTGCTAAATAGTGACAGTGCACATGCTGACAGTGCTCACGGTGATAGTGCCCATGGTGACAGTGCACACGGTCATAATGGGCATTGTTACAGAGTTCATGGTGACAGCACACGGTGGCAGTGGCCATGGAGACAGTGCCCACAATGACAGTGCCCATGGTGACAGTGCCGACAGTGACAGTGCCCATGGTGACACTTCTCATGGTGACAGTGCCCATGGGGACAGTTAGCATGGTGAGATTTCTAATGGTGATAGTGCCCGTTGTGCCAGTGCTCACAGTAACAATGCCCATGGGGCCAGTGCCCATAGAGTCATTCCGCACGGTCACATTTCTCACGGTGAAAGTGCCTATGGTGATATTAACCATGGTGACACTGCACATGGTGGCAGAGCAAAATGGTGACAGTGCCCATGGTGACATTGCTCATGGTGACTTTGCTTACGGTGATAGTCCTTACAGTGACAGTACGCATGGTGACACTGCACACAGTGACAGTGTTCATGGTGAAAGTGTTCACGGTGATAGTTCCCATGGTGAGATTGTCCTGGTAACAGTGCCCATAGTCACAATTCTCATGGTGTAGTGCTCACAGTGACAGTGCCCATGGTGTCATGCCCATGGTGACAGTGCTCATGGTGACAGTGCTCATGTTGGCAGAGCCATAAATAAGAGTGCTCATTGTGGCAGTGCTCATGGTGTCCGTGCTCATGGTGACAGTGCCCATGATTACAGTGTTTATGGTGATAGATGTCACGGTGTCAGTGCCCACGCGGAGAGTGCCAAGGCTGACAAAGCCCAGGGTGATACTTCCCATTGTGACAGTGCCCACGGTGACAGTGCCCATGGTGACAGCACCCAGTGTGACAAGGCGCATGGTGACAGTGCTCACGGTGACAGTGCCCATGGTGACAGTGCCGATGGTGAGAGTGCCAATAGTGACAGTGCTCATGGTGAAACTGCCCACAGAGACATCGCCCATGGTGATAGTGTTCATGGTGACAACCCCACGGTGACAGTGCCAATGTTGATAGTCCCAGTGGTGACAGGTCTTACACTGAATGTGACCATGGTGTCTGTGCTCATGGTGACAGTGCTCAAGGTTATAGTCTCCATGTTGACAGTGCCGATGGTGACAATTCTCACGGTGACAGGGCCTATGGTGAAAATTCTCATAGTGACAGTGTTCACGGTGACAGTGCCCATGGTGCTATTACCCATGGTGACAGTTCTCATAGTGAAACTGCCCATGTTGACACTGCCCATGGTGGCAGTGCAAAATGGTGACAGTGCCCATGGTGATATTGCTCATGGTGACATTGCTTATGGTGATAGTGTGTATGGTGAAACTGCACACAGTGACATTGCTCATGGTGACAGTGTTCATGGCGTTAGTTCCTATGGTGAATGTGACCATGGGGACAGTGCCCATAGTCACAATTCTCATGGTGTAGTGCTCACGGTGACAGTGCCCATGGTGACAATACACAGGGTGACAGTATTCATGGTGACATTGCTCATGGTGAGAGTGCCCATGTTCACAACTGTCACGGTGATAGTTCCCATGGTGACAATACCCAGGGTAACAGAGCTGATGGTAAAAGTGTTCACGGTGACAGTGCCCATGGTGACAGTACCTAAGGTGACAATTCCCATGGTGAGACTGCTCATAGACAGTGCCCATGGTGACAATACCCAGCGTGTCCTGTCCATGGTGACAGTGATCATGGTGACACATCTCATGAGGACAGTGCCATAAGTGACAGTGCTCATGGTGACAGTGCCCATGGTGACAGTGCCTATGGTGATAGATATCATGGTGGCTGTGCCCAGGGAGACATTGCCCACGCTGACAAGACCCATGGTGATACTTCCCATTGTGACAGTGCCATCGGTGGCAGAGCCCATGGTGACAGTGCCCAAGATCACAGAGCCCATGGTGAGAGTGCTAACGGTGACTGTGCCCATGGTGACAGCACCCAGTGTGAAAATGCCCATTGTGACAGTGCTCACGGTGACCATGCCAATGGTGATAGTGCCAATAGTGAGAGTGCTCACGGTGACACTGCCCATGGACACACTGCCCATTGTGATAGTGCCCATCATGACAACCCCTCGGAGGCAGTGCCAATGGTGAGAGTCCCCGTGGTGACAGTTCTCATGGTGAAAGTGATCCTTTTGAAATTGCTCATGGTGACAGTGCTCATGGTGACAGTGCTCAAGGTGATAGTCTCCATGTTGACAGTGTGCATGGTGACTGTTCTCACGGTGACAGTGCCTATGGTGATTATGCTCTTAGTGACAGTGCTCATGGTGACAGTGCCCATGGTGACAGTGACCACGGTGACTGTTCTCACCGTGGTAGTGCCCATGGTGACAGTGTTCATGATGACAGTCCGCATTAAGGCTGTGCCCGTGGTGACATTGCTAATGGTGATAATTCTCACGGTGATAGTACGCACGTTGAAAATGACAAAGGTGACAACACCCAGGTGATAATAATCATGGTGAAAGTGCCCATGGTGGCAGTTCTCATACTGACAGTTCTTGTGACAGTGCTCATGGTGGCAGTGCTCGTGGTGACAGTGCTCTTGGTGACAGTGCTCATGGTGGCAGTGCCCATGGTGAGACTACCGATGGTGACCCTGCCCATGGTGACAGTGCACATGGTCATGGTGCCTCTGGTGGCAGTGCAATATAGTGAGAATGCCCATGATGATATTGCTCATGGTGATAGTGCCCATGGTGAGAGTGCCCATGGTTCCAGTGCTCATGGTGACAGTGCCCATTGTGACAGTGCCCTTGGTGACAGTGCACACCATGAGAGTGCCCATGGTGTCTGTGCCCATGGTGACAGTTCTTATCATGAGAGTGTTCACGGTAGCAGTGTTCATGGTAATAGTGCTCACGGAGGCATTGCCCACAATGAGAGTGCCCACGGTGAGAATACTGACTGTGACAGTGCCCATGATGACTTTTCTCTCTGTGACAGTGCCCTTGGGGACAGTTAGCACGGTGAGATTTCTCACAGTGATAGTGCACATTGTTTCAGTGCTCATAGTGACAAGACCCTAGGCGCCAGTGCCCATCATGGCATTGCTCACGGTGATATTTCTCACGGTGACAGTGCCCATGGTGATATTACCCATGGTGACAGTACTCAGTGATCAAGTGCTCATGGTGACATGGCATAAGGTGATAATGCTCACGGTGGCAGTGCAAAATGGTGACAGTGCCCATGGGGACATTGCTCATAGTGACTTTGCTTACAGTGATAGTCCTTACGGTGACACTGTGCATAGTGACACTGCACACAGTTGCAGTGTTCATGGTGACAGTGTTCACGGTGATACTTTCCATGGTGATAGTGCCCATGGTGACACTGCACATGGTGGCAGTGAAAAATGGTGACAGTGCCCCTGTTGTCAGTTCTCATGGTGACCGTGCACATGGTGACAACCCGTGCAGACTGTACTCATGGTGACAGTACTCACGGTGACAGTTCCCATGTTTGCAGTATCCATGGTGACAGTGCTCACAGTGATAGTGCCCATGGTGAGAGTGCCCATGATGACAGGGCCCATGGTGCCATTGCCTATGGTGACAGTGCTCATGGTAACAGTGCCCAAGGTGACAGTGACCATGGTGAGAGTGCTCACACTGATGGTGCCCATGGTGACAGTGCTCATGGTGTCTGTCTACATTGTGCCAGTACCCATGGCAACAGTGCTCATGGTGACAGGGACCACAGTGAGAGAGCTCACGGTGAGAGTGCTCACGGTAATAGTGCTCATGGTGACAGTGCAAATGGTGACAATACCATGGTGACAGTACTCATGTTGAAAATACCCATGGTGGCAGTTCTCATAGCGACAGATCTCATGGTGACATTGCTCATAATAGCAGTGCCCAGGTGCCAGTGCTCGTGGTGACGGTGCTAATGGTGACAGTGCTCTTGGTGGCAGTTCCCATCGGGACAATACTGATGGTGACACTGTGCATTGTTACAGTGCCCATGGTAACCGTGTTCACGGTGATAGTGCACATCGTGACAGTGCCCATGGTGGTAGTTCACCTGGTGACAGTGCTAAATAGTGACAGTGCACATGCTGACAGTGCTCACGGTGATAGTGCCCATGGTGACAGTGCACACGGTCATAATGGGCATTGTTACAGAGTTCATGGTGACAGCACACGGTGGCAGTGGCCATGGAGACAGTGCCCACAATGACAGTGCCCATGGTGACAGTGCCAACAGTGACAGTGCCCATGGTGACACTTCTCATGGTGACAGTGCCCATGGGGACAGTTAGCATGGTGAGATTTCTAACGGTGATAGTGCCCGTTGTGCCAGTGCTCACAGTAACAATGCCCATGCGGCCAGTGCCCATAGAGTCATTCCGCACGGTCACATTTCTCACGGTGAAAGTGCCTATGGTGATCTTAACCATGGTGACACTGCACATGGTGGCAGAGCAAAATGGTGACAGTGCCCATGGTGACATTGCTCATGGTGACTTTGCTTACGGTGATAGTCCTTACAGTGACAGTACGCATGGTGACACTGCACACAGTGACAGTGTTCATGGTGAAAGTGTTCACGGTGATAGTTCCCATGGTGAGATTGTCCTGGTAACAGTGCCCATAGTCACAATTCTCATGGTGTAGTGCTCACAGTGACAGTGCCCATGGTGTCATGCCCATGGTGACAGTGCTCATGGTGACAGTGCTCATGTTGGCAGAGCCATAAATAAGAGTGCTCATTGTGGCAGTGCTCATGGTGTCCGTGCTCATGGTGACAGTGCCCATGATTACAGTGTTTATGGTGATAGATGTCACGGTGTCAGTGCCCACGCGGAGAGTGCCAAGGCTGACAAAGCCCAGGGTGATACTTCCCATTGTGACAGTGCCCACGGTGACAGTGCCCATGGTGACAGCACCCAGTGTGACAAGGCGCATGGTGACAGTGCTCACGGTGACAGTGCCCATGGTGACAGTGCCGATGGTGAGAGTGCCAATAGTGACAGTGCTCATGGTGAAACTGCCCACAGAGACATCGCCCATGGTGATAGTGTTCATGGTGACAACCCCACGGTGACAGTGCCAATGTTGATAGTCCCAGTGGTGACAGGTCTTACATTGAATGTGACCATGGTGTCTGTGCTCATGGTGACAGTGCTCAAGGTTATAGTCTCCATGTTGACAGTGCCGATGGTGACAATTCTCACGGTGACAGGGCCTATGGTGAAAATTCTCATAGTGACAGTGTTCACGGTGACAGTGCCCATGGTGCTATTACCCATGGTGACAGTACTCATAGTGAAACTGCCCATGTTGACACTGCCCATGGTGGCAGTGCAAAATGGTGACAGTGCCCATGGTGATATTGCTCATGGTGACATTGCTTATGGTGATAGTGTGTATGGTGAAACTGCACACAGTGACATTGCTCATGGTGACAGTGTTCACGGCGTTAGTTCCTATGGTGAATGTGACCATGGGGACAGTGCCCATAGTCACAATTCTCATGGTGTAGTGCTCACGGTGACAGTGCCCATGGTGACAATACACAGGGTGACAGTATTCATGGTGACATTGCTCATGGTGAGAGTGCCCATGTTCACAACTGTCACGGTGATAGTTCCCATGGTGACAATACCCAGGGTAACAGAGCTGATGGTAAAAGTGTTCACGGTGACAGTGCCCATGGTGACAGTACCTAAGGTGACAATTCCCATGGTGAGACTGCTCATAGACAGTGCCCATGGTGACAATACCCAGCGTGTCCTGTCCATGGTGACAGTGATCATGGTGACACATCTCATGAGGACAGTGCCATAAGTGACAGTGCTCATTGTGGCAGTGCTCATGGTGACAGTGCCCATGGTGACAGTGCCTATGGTGATAGATATCATGGTGGCTGTGCCCAGGGAGACATTGCCCACGCTGACAAGACCCATGGTGATACTTCCCATTGTGACAGTGCCATCGGTGGCAGAGCCCATGGTGACAGTGCCCAAGATCACAGAGCCCATGGTGAGAGTGCTAACGGTGACTGTGCCCATGGTGACAGCACCCAGTGTGAAAATGCCCATTGTGACAGTGCTCACGGTGACCATGCCAATGGTGATAGTGCCAATAGTGAGAGTGCTCACGGTGACACTGCCCATGGACACACTGCCCATTGTGATAGTGCCCATCATGACAACCCCTCGGAGGCAGTGCCAATGGTGAGAGTCCCCGTGGTGACAGTTCTCATGGTGAAAGTGATCCTTTTGAAATTGCTCATGGTGACAGTGCTCATGGTGACAGTGCTCAAGGTGATAGTCTCCATGTTGACAGTGTGCATGGTGACTGTTCTCACGGTGACAGTGCCTATGGTGATTATGCTCTTAGTGACAGTGCTCATGGTGACAGTGCCCATGGTGACAGTGACCACGGTGACTGTTCTCACCGTGGTAGTGCCCATGGTGACAGTGTTCATGATGACAGTCCGCATTAAGGCTGTGCCCGTGGTGACATTGCTAATGGTGATAATTCTCACGGTGATAGTACGCACGTTGAAAATGACAAAGGTGACAACACCCAGGTGATAATAATCATGGTGAAAGTGCCCATGGTGGCAGTTCTCATACTGACAGTTCTTGTGACAGTGCTCATGGTGGCAGTGCTCGTGGTGACAGTGCTCTTGGTGACAGTGCTCATGGTGGCAGTGCCCATGGTGAGACTACCGATGGTGACCCTGCCCATGGTGACAGTGCACATGGTCATGGTGCCTCTGGTGGCAGTGCAATATAGTGAGAATGCCCATGATGATATTGCTCATGGTGATAGTGCCCATGGTGAGAGTGCCCATGGTTCCAGTGCTCATGGTGACAGTGCCCATTGTGACAGTGCCCTTGGTGACAGTGCACACCATGAGAGTGCCCATGGTGTCTGTGCCCATGGTGACAGTTCTTATCATGAGAGTGTTCACGGTAGCAGTGTTCATGGTAATAGTGCTCACGGAGGCATTGCCCACAATGAGAGTGCCCACGGTGAGAATACTGACTGTGACAGTGCCCATGATGACTTTTCTCTCTGTGACAGTGCCCTTGGGGACAGTTAGCACGGTGAGATTTCTCACAGTGATAGTGCACATTGTTTCAGTGCTCATAGTGACAAGACCCTAGGCGCCAGTGCCCATCATGGCATTGCTCACGGTGATATTTCTCACGGTGACAGTGCCCATGGTGATATTACCCATGGTGACAGTACTCAGTGATCAAGTGCTCATGGTGACATGGCATAAG
This sequence comes from Mesoplodon mirus, assembly GCF_964341445.2. Taxonomy (NCBI): domain Eukaryota; kingdom Metazoa; phylum Chordata; class Mammalia; order Artiodactyla; family Ziphiidae; genus Mesoplodon; species Mesoplodon mirus. The sequence continues at coordinate 713,037 of NW_028295574.1, forward strand.
GTGATAATGCTCACGGTGGCAGTGCAAAATGGTGACAGTGCCCATGGGGACATTGCTCATAGTGACTTTGCTTACAGTGATAGTCCTTACGGTGACACTGTGCATAGTGACACTGCACACAGTTGCAGTGTTCATGGTGACAGTGTTCACGGTGATACTTTCCATGGTGATAGTGCCCATGGTGACACTGCACATGGTGGCAGTGAAAAATGGTGACAGTGCCCCTGTTGTCAGTTCTCATGGTGACCGTGCACATGGTGACAACCCGTGCAGACTGTACTCATGGTGACAGTACTCACGGTGACATTTCTCATGTTTGCAGTATCCATGGTGACAGTGCTCACAGTGATAGTGCCCATGGTGAGAGTGCCCATGATGACAGGGCCCATGGTGCCATTGCCTATGGTGACAGTGCTCATGGTAACAGTGCCCAAGGTGACAGTGACCATGGTGAGAGTGCTCACACTGATGGTGCCCATGGTGACAGTGCTCATGGTGTCTGTCTACATTGTGCCAGTACCCATGGCAACAGTGCTCATGGTGACAGGGACCACAGTGAGAGAGCTCACAGTGAGAGTGCTCACTTTAATAGTGCTCATGGTGACAGTGCAAATGGTGACAATACCATGGTGACAGTACTCATGTTGAAAATACCCATGGTGGCAGTTCTCATAGCGACAGATCTCATGGTGACATTGCTCATAATAGCAGTGCCCAGGTGCCAGTGCTCGTGGTGACGGTGCTAATGGTGACAGTGCTCTTGGTGGCAGTTCCCATCGGGACAATACTGATGGTGACACTGTGCATTGTTACAGTGCCCATGGTAACCGTGTTCACGGTGATAGTGCACATCGTGACAGTGCCCATGGTGGTAGTTCACCTGGTGACAGTGCTAAATAGTGACAGTGCACATGCTGACAGTGCTCACGGTGATAGTGCCCATGGTGACAGTGCACACGGTCATAATGGGCATTGTTACAGAGTTCATGGTGACAGCACACGGTGGCAGTGGCCATGGAGACAGTGCCCACAATGACAGTGCCCATGGTGACAGTGCCGACAGTGACAGTGCCCATGGTGACACTTCTCATGGTGACAGTGCCCATGGGGACAGTTAGCATGGTGAGATTTCTAACGGTGATAGTGCCCGTTGTGCCAGTGCTCACAGTAACAATGCCCATGGGGCCAGTGCCCATAGAGTCATTCCGCACGGTCACATTTCTCACGGTGAAAGTGCCTATGGTGATATTAACCATGGTGACACTGCACATGGTGGCAGAGCAAAATGGCGACAGTGCCCATGGTGACATTGCTCATGGTGACTTTGCTTACGGTGATAGTCCTTACAGTGACAGTACGCATGGTGACACTGCACACAGTGACAGTGTTCATGGTGAAAGTGTTCACGGTGATAGTTCCCATGGTGAGATTGTCCTGGTAACAGTGCCCATAGTCACAATTCTCATGGTGTAGTGCTCACAGTGACAGTGCCCATGGTGTCATGCCCATGGTGACAGTGCTCATGGTGACAGTGCTCATGTTGGCAGAGCCATAAATAAGAGTGCTCATTGTGGCAGTGCTCATGGTGTCTGTGCTCATGGTGACAGTGCCCATGATTACAGTGTTTATGGTGATAGATGTCACGGTGTCAGTGCCCACGCGGAGAGTGCCAAGGCTGACAAAGCCCAGGGTGATACTTCCCATTGTGACAGTGCCCACGGTGACAGTGCCCATGGTGACAGCACCCAGTGTGACAAGGCGCATGGTGACAGTGCTCACGGTGACAGTGCCCATGGTGACAGTGCCGATGGTGAGAGTGCCAATAGTGACAGTGCTCATGGTGAAACTGCCCACAGAGACATCGCCCATGGTGATAGTGTTCATGGTGACAACCCCACGGTGACAGTGCCAATGTTGATAGTCCCAGTGGTGACAGGTCTTACATTGAATGTGACCATGGTGTCTGTGCTCATGGTGACAGTGCTCAAGGTTATAGTCTCCATGTTGACAGTGCCGATGGTGACAATTCTCACGGTGACAGGGCCTGTGGTGAAAATTCTCATAGTGACAGTGTTCATGGTGACAGTGCCCATGGTGCTATTACCCATGGTGACAGTTCTCATAGTGAAACTGCCCATGTTGACACTGCCCATGGTGGCAGTGCAAAATGGTGACAGTGCCCATGGTGATATTGCTCATGGTGACATTGCTTATGGTGATAGTGTGTATGGTGAAACTGCACACAGTGACTTTGCTCATGGTGACAGTGTTCATGGCGTTAGTTCCTATGGTGAATGTGACCATGGGGACAGTGCCCATAGTCACAATTCTCATGGTGTAGTGCTCACGGTGACAGTGCCCATGGTGACAATACACAGGGTGACAGTATTCATGGTGACATTGCTCATGGTGAGAGTGCCCATGTTCACAACTGTCACGGTGATAGTTCCCATGGTGACAATACCCAGGGTAACAGAGCTGATGGTAAAAGTGTTCACGGTGACAGTGCCCATGGTGACAGTACCTAAGGTGACAATTCCCATGGTGAGACTGCTCATAGACAGTGCCCATGGTGACAATACCCAGCGTGTCCTGTCCATGGTGACAGTGATCATGGTGACACATCTCATGAGGACAGTGCCATAAGTGACAGTGCTCATTGTGGCAGTGCTCATGGTGACAGTGCCCATGGTGACAGTGCCTATGGTGATAGATATCATGGTGGCTGTGCCCAGGGAGACATTGCCCACGCTGACAAGACCCATGGTGATACTTCCCATTGTGACAGTGCCATCGGTGGCAGAGCCCATGGTGACAGTGCCCAAGATCACAGAGCCCATGGTGAGAGTGCTAACGGTGACTGTGCCCATGGTGACAGCACCCAGTGTGAAAATGCCCATTGTGACAGTGCTCACGGTGACCATGCCAATGGTGATAGTGCCAATAGTGAGAGTGCTCACGGTGACACTGCCCATGGACACACTGCCCATTGTGATAGTGCCCATCATGACAACCCCTCGGAGGCAGTGCCAATGGTGAGAGTCCCCGTGGTGACAGTTCTCATGGTGAAAGTGATCCTTTTGAAATTGCTCATGGTGACAGTGCTCATGGTGACAGTGCTCAAGGTGATAGTCTCCATGTTGACAGTGTGCATGGTGACTGTTCTCACGGTGACAGTGCCTATGGTGATTATGCTCTTAGTGACAGTGCTCATGGTGACAGTGCCCATGGTGACAGTGACCACGGTGACTGTTCTCACCGTGGTAGTGCCCATGGTGACAGTGTTCATGATGACAGTCCGCATTAAGGCTGTGCCCGTGGTGACATTGCTAATGGTGATAATTCTCACGGTGATAGTACGCACGTTGAAAATGACAAAGGTGACAACACCCAGGTGATAATAATCATGGTGAAAGTGCCCATGGTGGCAGTTCTCATACTGACAGTTCTTGTGACAGTGCTCATGGTGGCAGTGCTCGTGGTGACAGTGCTCTTGGTGACAGTGCTCATGGTGGCAGTGCCCATGGTGAGACTACCGATGGTGACCCTGCCCATGGTGACAGTGCACATGGTCATGGTGCCTCTGGTGGCAGTGCAATATAGTGAGAATGCCCATGATGATATTGCTCATGGTGATAGTGCCCATGGTGAGAGTGCCCATGGTTCCAGTGCTCATGGTGACAGTGCCCATTGTGACAGTGCCCTTGGTGACAGTGCACACCATGAGAGTGCCCATGGTGTCTGTGCCCATGGTGACAGTTCTTATCATGAGAGTGTTCACGGTAGCAGTGTTCATGGTAATAGTGCTCAGGGAGGCATTGCCCACAATGAGAGTGCCCACGGTGAGAATACTGACTGTGACAGTGCCCATGATGACTTTTCTCTCTGTGACAGTGCCCTTGGGGACAGTTAGCACGGTGAGATTTCTCACAGTGATAGTGCACATTGTTTCAGTGCTCATAGTGACAAGACCCTAGGCGCCAGTGCCCATCATGGCATTGCTCACGGTGATATTTCTCACGGTGACAGTGCCCATGGTGATATTACCCATGGTGACAGTACTCAGTGATCAAGTGCTCATGGTGACATGGCATAAGGTGATAATGCTCACGGTGGCAGTGCAAAATGGTGACAGTGCCCATGGGGACATTGCTTAATGTGATAGTCCTTGTGGTGACATTGTGCATGGTGACATTGCCCACCATGACAGTGCTCTTGTTGACAGTGCTCATGGTGATAGTGCCAATGTTGGAAGTGCCCATCGTGAAAGTGTCCATGGTGACAGTTCTTATGATGAGAGTGGTCAGAGTGGCAGTGCTCATGGTGAAAGTGCCCATGGTGACACAGCCCACGGTGACAGTGTCCATAGTTATAGTGTCCATGGTGACAGTACTAACAGTGAAATTGTCCATGGGGACACTGCCCATGGTGAAAGTGCCCATGGTCACAACACTCACGGTGATAGTGCTCACGGTGAGAGTGGCCATGGTGACAGTGACCACGGTGACAGTTCTAATGGTGATACTGCCCATGATGACAGTGCTCATGGTGACAGTCCACATTGTACCAGTGCCCAAGGTGACAGTGCTCATGGTGACAGTGCCCAAAGTCACAATACCCATGGTGACAGTGCCCAGGCTGACAGTTCTCAAGGTGATAGTGCCCATGGTGACAGTGCCCATGGTGATACAGAGAATGGGGACAGTGCTTATGGTGACAGTGGTCATGGTTGCAGTACCCATGGTGATAGTGCTGAAACTGACAGTGCCCTTGGGGATAGTGCCCATGGTGAGTGTGCTCGTGTTAATTGTGTCCATGGTGGCAGTTCCCATTGTGAAAGTGCTCATGATGACAGTGCCCATGTGGGTAGTTCCCATGGTGACAGTGCTCATGGTGATAGTGACCATGTTAAGAGTGCACATGGTGGCTGTGCCCTTGGTGACAGTGCCCATGATGACAGTATTCATGGTGACAGTGCTCACGGTGATAATGCCCATGGTGGCAGTGCACATGGTGGTAGTGCACATGGTGGCAGTGAAAAATGGGGACAGTTCCCATGCTGACAGTTCTCATTGTGACAATGCACACAGTCACAACCGATGCTGACACTGCTCATGGTAGCTGTACCCTTGGTGACAGTGCTCAGAGTGATAGTGCCCATGGTGGCAGTGTCCATGGTGACACTGCCCATGGTGACAATGCCCATGATGACAGTGCCCATGGAGTCAGTGCCCACGGAGCCATTGCCTATGGTAACAGTGCTCACAGTGACAGTACCCATGGTAACAGTGACCATGGTGAGAGTGCTCATGGTGATAGTGTCTATGGTGACAGATCACACTGTGACAGTCCGCATTGTGCCAGTACCAATAGTGACAGTACCCATGGTGACATTGACCACGGTGAGAGTGATCACGGTGCTAGTGCTCACAGTAATAGTGCTCATGGTGACAGTGCCGACAGTGAAGGTGCTCACGGTGACAGTGCCTCTGGTGATAGTGCCCATGGTGAGAGTCCGCCCATTGATAGTGTCCATGGTGGCAGTTCCCATTGTGAAAATGCTCATGATGACATTGCCCATGTTGGTAGTCCCCATGGTGACAGTGCTCACGGTGATAGTGACCTTGGTAACTGTGCACATGGTGGCCGTGCCCTTGGTGACAGTGCCAATGATGACAGTACTCATGGTGACAGTTCTCACGGTGATAGTGCCCATGGTGATATTGCACATGGTGGCAGTGAAAAATGGTGACAGTGCCCATGTTGACAGTTCTCATGGTGACAGTGCACACGGTGACAACCCATGCAGACAGTACTCACGGTGACAGTTCTCATGGTTGCAGTACCCATGGGGACAGTGCTCACAGTGATACTGCCCATGGTGGCAGTGCCCATGGTGACAGTGCCCATGGTGACACTGCCCATGATGACAGTGCCCATGGTGAAAGTTCCCACGGCGCCATTGCCTATGGTGACAGTGCTCATGGTAACAGTGCCCATGGTGACAGTGACCATGGTGAGAGTGCTCACACTGATAGTGCCCATGGTGACAGGGCTCATGGTGCCAGTCCGCATTGTGCCAGTACCCATGGCGACAGTGCTCATGGTGACACTGACCACAGTGAGAGTGCTCACTGTGATAGAGCTCACGGTAATAGTGCTCATGGTGACAGTGCAAATGGTGACAATACCCATGGTGACAGTACTCATGTTGAAAATACCCATGGTGGCAGTTCTCATGGTGACAGTGCTCATAATAGCAGTGCCCAAGGTGGCAGTCCTCGTGGTGACAGTGCTAATGGTGACAGTGCTCTTGGTGGCAGTTCCCATGGGGACATTACCGATGGTGACCCTGTGCATTGTTACAGTGCCCATGGTAACCGTGCTCACGGTGGTAGTGCACATCGTGACAGTGCCCATGGTGGCAGTTCACCTGGTGACAGTGCTAAATCGTGACAGTGCACATGCTGACAGTGCTCACGGTGATAGTGCCCATGGTGACAGTGCCCACGGTGATAATGGGTATTATTACAGTGTTCATCTTGACAGAGCCCAAGTTGGCAGTGGCCATGGTGACAGTGCCCACAATGACAGTGCCCATGGTAACAGTGCCGACAGTGACAGTGCCCATGGTGACACTTCTCACAGTGAATGTGCCCATGGGGACAGTTACCATGATGAGATTTCTCACGGTGATAGTGCCCGTTGTGACAGTGCTCACACTGACAATGCCCATGGTGCCACTGCCCATAGAGACATTCCGCACGGTCACTTTTCTCACGGTGAAAGTACCTATGGTGACACTGCACCTGGTGGCAGTGCAAAATGGTGACAGTGCCCATGGTGACATTGCTCATAGTGACTTTGCTTACAGTGATAGTCCTTACGGTGACAGTGTGCACAGTGACACTGCACACAGTTGCAGTGTTCATGGTGACAGTGTTCACGGTGATACTTTCCATGGTGATAGTGCCCATGGTGACACTGCACATGGTGGCAGTGAAAAATGGTGACAGTGCCCCTGTTGTCAGTTCTCATGGTGACCGTGCACATGGTGACAACCCGTGCAGACTGTACTCATGGTGACAGTACTCACGGTGACAGTTCTCATGTTTGCAGTATCCATGGTGACAGTGCTCACAGTGATAGTGCCCATGGTGAGAGTGCCCATGATGACAGGGCCCATGGTGCCATTGCCTATGGTGACAGTGCTCATGGTAACAGTGCCCAAGGTGACAGTGACCATGGTGAGAGTGCTCACACTGATGGTGCCCATGGTGACAGTGCTCATGGTGTCTGTCTACATTGTGCCAGTACCCATGGCAACAGTGCTCATGGTGACAGGGACCACAGTGAGAGAGCTCACGGTGAGAGTGCTCACGGTAATAGTGCTCATGGTGACAGTGCAAATGGTGACAATACCATGGTGACAGTACTCATGTTGAAAATACCCATGGTGGCAGTTCTCATAGCGACAGATCTCATGGTGACATTGCTCATAATAGCAGTGCCCAGGTGCCAGTGCTCGTGGTGACGGTGCTAATGGTGACAGTGCTCTTGGTGGCAGTTCCCATCGGGACAATACTGATGGTGACACTGTGCATTGTTACAGTGCCCATGGTAACCGTGTTCACGGTGATAGTGCACATCGTGACAGTGCCCATGGTGGTAGTTCACCTGGTGACAGTGCTAAATAGTGACAGTGCACATGCTGACAGTGCTCACGGTGATAGTGCCCATGGTGACAGTGCACACGGTCATAATGGGCATTGTTACAGAGTTCATGGTGACAGCACACGGTGGCAGTGGCCATGGAGACAGTGCCCACAATGACAGTGCCCATGGTGACAGTGCCGACAGTGACAGTGCCCATGGTGACACTTCTCATGGTGACAGTGCCCATGGGGACAGTTAGCATGGTGAGATTTCTAATGGTGATAGTGCCCGTTGTGCCAGTGCTCACAGTAACAATGCCCATGGGGCCAGTGCCCATAGAGTCATTCCGCACGGTCACATTTCTCACGGTGAAAGTGCCTATGGTGATATTAACCATGGTGACACTGCACATGGTGGCAGAGCAAAATGGTGACAGTGCCCATGGTGACATTGCTCATGGTGACTTTGCTTACGGTGATAGTCCTTACAGTGACAGTACGCATGGTGACACTGCACACAGTGACAGTGTTCATGGTGAAAGTGTTCACGGTGATAGTTCCCATGGTGAGATTGTCCTGGTAACAGTGCCCATAGTCACAATTCTCATGGTGTAGTGCTCACAGTGACAGTGCCCATGGTGTCATGCCCATGGTGACAGTGCTCATGGTGACAGTGCTCATGTTGGCAGAGCCATAAATAAGAGTGCTCATTGTGGCAGTGCTCATGGTGTCCGTGCTCATGGTGACAGTGCCCATGATTACAGTGTTTATGGTGATAGATGTCACGGTGTCAGTGCCCACGCGGAGAGTGCCAAGGCTGACAAAGCCCAGGGTGATACTTCCCATTGTGACAGTGCCCACGGTGACAGTGCCCATGGTGACAGCACCCAGTGTGACAAGGCGCATGGTGACAGTGCTCACGGTGACAGTGCCCATGGTGACAGTGCCGATGGTGAGAGTGCCAATAGTGACAGTGCTCATGGTGAAACTGCCCACAGAGACATCGCCCATGGTGATAGTGTTCATGGTGACAACCCCACGGTGACAGTGCCAATGTTGATAGTCCCAGTGGTGACAGGTCTTACACTGAATGTGACCATGGTGTCTGTGCTCATGGTGACAGTGCTCAAGGTTATAGTCTCCATGTTGACAGTGCCGATGGTGACAATTCTCACGGTGACAGGGCCTATGGTGAAAATTCTCATAGTGACAGTGTTCACGGTGACAGTGCCCATGGTGCTATTACCCATGGTGACAGTTCTCATAGTGAAACTGCCCATGTTGACACTGCCCATGGTGGCAGTGCAAAATGGTGACAGTGCCCATGGTGATATTGCTCATGGTGACATTGCTTATGGTGATAGTGTGTATGGTGAAACTGCACACAGTGACATTGCTCATGGTGACAGTGTTCATGGCGTTAGTTCCTATGGTGAATGTGACCATGGGGACAGTGCCCATAGTCACAATTCTCATGGTGTAGTGCTCACGGTGACAGTGCCCATGGTGACAATACACAGGGTGACAGTATTCATGGTGACATTGCTCATGGTGAGAGTGCCCATGTTCACAACTGTCACGGTGATAGTTCCCATGGTGACAATACCCAGGGTAACAGAGCTGATGGTAAAAGTGTTCACGGTGACAGTGCCCATGGTGACAGTACCTAAGGTGACAATTCCCATGGTGAGACTGCTCATAGACAGTGCCCATGGTGACAATACCCAGCGTGTCCTGTCCATGGTGACAGTGATCATGGTGACACATCTCATGAGGACAGTGCCATAAGTGACAGTGCTCATGGTGACAGTGCCCATGGTGACAGTGCCTATGGTGATAGATATCATGGTGGCTGTGCCCAGGGAGACATTGCCCACGCTGACAAGACCCATGGTGATACTTCCCATTGTGACAGTGCCATCGGTGGCAGAGCCCATGGTGACAGTGCCCAAGATCACAGAGCCCATGGTGAGAGTGCTAACGGTGACTGTGCCCATGGTGACAGCACCCAGTGTGAAAATGCCCATTGTGACAGTGCTCACGGTGACCATGCCAATGGTGATAGTGCCAATAGTGAGAGTGCTCACGGTGACACTGCCCATGGACACACTGCCCATTGTGATAGTGCCCATCATGACAACCCCTCGGAGGCAGTGCCAATGGTGAGAGTCCCCGTGGTGACAGTTCTCATGGTGAAAGTGATCCTTTTGAAATTGCTCATGGTGACAGTGCTCATGGTGACAGTGCTCAAGGTGATAGTCTCCATGTTGACAGTGTGCATGGTGACTGTTCTCACGGTGACAGTGCCTATGGTGATTATGCTCTTAGTGACAGTGCTCATGGTGACAGTGCCCATGGTGACAGTGACCACGGTGACTGTTCTCACCGTGGTAGTGCCCATGGTGACAGTGTTCATGATGACAGTCCGCATTAAGGCTGTGCCCGTGGTGACATTGCTAATGGTGATAATTCTCACGGTGATAGTACGCACGTTGAAAATGACAAAGGTGACAACACCCAGGTGATAATAATCATGGTGAAAGTGCCCATGGTGGCAGTTCTCATACTGACAGTTCTTGTGACAGTGCTCATGGTGGCAGTGCTCGTGGTGACAGTGCTCTTGGTGACAGTGCTCATGGTGGCAGTGCCCATGGTGAGACTACCGATGGTGACCCTGCCCATGGTGACAGTGCACATGGTCATGGTGCCTCTGGTGGCAGTGCAATATAGTGAGAATGCCCATGATGATATTGCTCATGGTGATAGTGCCCATGGTGAGAGTGCCCATGGTTCCAGTGCTCATGGTGACAGTGCCCATTGTGACAGTGCCCTTGGTGACAGTGCACACCATGAGAGTGCCCATGGTGTCTGTGCCCATGGTGACAGTTCTTATCATGAGAGTGTTCACGGTAGCAGTGTTCATGGTAATAGTGCTCACGGAGGCATTGCCCACAATGAGAGTGCCCACGGTGAGAATACTGACTGTGACAGTGCCCATGATGACTTTTCTCTCTGTGACAGTGCCCTTGGGGACAGTTAGCACGGTGAGATTTCTCACAGTGATAGTGCACATTGTTTCAGTGCTCATAGTGACAAGACCCTAGGCGCCAGTGCCCATCATGGCATTGCTCACGGTGATATTTCTCACGGTGACAGTGCCCATGGTGATATTACCCATGGTGACAGTACTCAGTGATCAAGTGCTCATGGTGACATGGCATAAGGTGATAATGCTCACGGTGGCAGTGCAAAATGGTGACAGTGCCCATGGGGACATTGCTCATAGTGACTTTGCTTACAGTGATAGTCCTTACGGTGACACTGTGCATAGTGACACTGCACACAGTTGCAGTGTTCATGGTGACAGTGTTCACGGTGATACTTTCCATGGTGATAGTGCCCATGGTGACACTGCACATGGTGGCAGTGAAAAATGGTGACAGTGCCCCTGTTGTCAGTTCTCATGGTGACCGTGCACATGGTGACAACCCGTGCAGACTGTACTCATGGTGACAGTACTCACGGTGACAGTTCCCATGTTTGCAGTATCCATGGTGACAGTGCTCACAGTGATAGTGCCCATGGTGAGAGTGCCCATGATGACAGGGCCCATGGTGCCATTGCCTATGGTGACAGTGCTCATGGTAACAGTGCCCAAGGTGACAGTGACCATGGTGAGAGTGCTCACACTGATGGTGCCCATGGTGACAGTGCTCATGGTGTCTGTCTACATTGTGCCAGTACCCATGGCAACAGTGCTCATGGTGACAGGGACCACAGTGAGAGAGCTCACGGTGAGAGTGCTCACGGTAATAGTGCTCATGGTGACAGTGCAAATGGTGACAATACCATGGTGACAGTACTCATGTTGAAAATACCCATGGTGGCAGTTCTCATAGCGACAGATCTCATGGTGACATTGCTCATAATAGCAGTGCCCAGGTGCCAGTGCTCGTGGTGACGGTGCTAATGGTGACAGTGCTCTTGGTGGCAGTTCCCATCGGGACAATACTGATGGTGACACTGTGCATTGTTACAGTGCCCATGGTAACCGTGTTCACGGTGATAGTGCACATCGTGACAGTGCCCATGGTGGTAGTTCACCTGGTGACAGTGCTAAATAGTGACAGTGCACATGCTGACAGTGCTCACGGTGATAGTGCCCATGGTGACAGTGCACACGGTCATAATGGGCATTGTTACAGAGTTCATGGTGACAGCACACGGTGGCAGTGGCCATGGAGACAGTGCCCACAATGACAGTGCCCATGGTGACAGTGCCGACAGTGACAGTGCCCATGGTGACACTTCTCATGGTGACAGTGCCCATGGGGACAGTTAGCATGGTGAGATTTCTAACGGTGATAGTGCCCGTTGTGCCAGTGCTCACAGTAACAATGCCCATGGGGCCAGTGCCCATAGAGTCATTCCGCACGGTCACATTTCTCACGGTGAAAGTGCCTATGGTGATATTAACCATGGTGACACTGCACATGGTGGCAGAGCAAAATGGTGACAGTGCCCATGGTGACATTGCTCATGGTGACTTTGCTTACGGTGATAGTCCTTACAGTGACAGTACGCATGGTGACACTGCACACAGTGACAGTGTTCATGGTGAAAGTGTTCACGGTGATAGTTCCCATGGTGAGATTGTCCTGGTAACAGTGCCCATAGTCACAATTCTCATGGTGTAGTGCTCACAGTGACAGTGCCCATGGTGTCATGCCCATGGTGACAGTGCTCATGGTGACAGTGCTCATGTTGGCAGAGCCATAAATAAGAGTGCTCATTGTGGCAGTGCTCATGGTGTCTGTGCTCATGGTGACAGTGCCCATGATTACAGTGTTTATGGTGATAGATGTCACGGTGTCAGTGCCCACGCGGAGAGTGCCAAGGCTGACAAAGCCCAGGGTGATACTTCCCATTGTGACAGTGCCCACGGTGACAGTGCCCATGGTGACAGCACCCAGTGTGACAAGGCGCATGGTGACAGTGCTCACGGTGACAGTGCCCATGGTGACAGTGCCGATGGTGAGAGTGCCAATAGTGACAGTGCTCATGGTGAAACTGCCCACAGAGACATCGCCCATGGTGATAGTGTTCATGGTGACAACCCCACGGTGACAGTGCCAATGTTGATAGTCCCAGTGGTGACAGGTCTTACATTGAATGTGACCATGGTGTCTGTGCTCATGGTGACAGTGCTCAAGGTTATAGTCTCCATGTTGACAGTGCCGATGGTGACAATTCTCACGGTGACAGGGCCTGTGGTGAAAATTCTCATAGTGACAGTGTTCACGGTGACAGTGCCCATGGTGCTATTACCCATGGTGACAGTTCTCATAGTGAAACTGCCCATGTTGACACTGCCCATGGTGGCAGTGCAAAATGGTGACAGTGCCCATGGTGATATTGCTCATGGTGACATTGCTTATGGTGATAGTGTGTATGGTGAAACTGCACACAGTGACTTTGCTCATGGTGACAGTGTTCATGGCGTTAGTTCCTATGGTGAATGTGACCATGGGGACAGTGCCCATAGTCACAATTCTCATGGTGTAGTGCTCACGGTGACAGTGCCCATGGCGACAATACACAGGGTGACAGTATTCATGGTGACATTGCTCATGGTGAGAGTGCCCATGTTCACAACTGTCACGGTGATAGTTCCCATGGTGACAATACCCAGGGTAACAGAGCTGATGGTAAAAGTGTTCACGGTGACAGTGCCCATGGTGACAGTACCTAAGGTGACAATTCCCATGGTGAGACTGCTCATAGACAGTGCCCATGGTGACAATACCCAGCGTGTCCTGTCCATGGTGACAGTGATCATGGTGACACATCTCATGAGGACAGTGCCATAAGTGACAGTGCTCATTGTGGCAGTGCTCATGGTGACAGTGCCCATGGTGACAGTGCCTATGGTGATAGATATCATGGTGGCTGTGCCCAGGGAGACATTGCCCACGCTGACAAGACCCATGGTGATACTTCCCATTGTGACAGTGCCATCGGTGGCAGAGCCCATGGTGACAGTGCCCAAGATCACAGAGCCCATGGTGCGAGTGCTAACGGTGACTGTGCCCATGGTGACAGCACCCAGTGTGACAATGCCCATTGTGACAGTGCTCACGGTGACCATGCCAATGGTGATAGTGCCAATAGTGAGAGTGCTCACGGTGACACTGCCCATGGACACACTGCCCATTGTGATAGTGCCCATCATGACAACCCCTCGGAGGCAGTGCCAATGGTGAGAGTCCCCGTGGTGACAGTTCTCATGGTGAAAGTGATCCTTTTGAAATTGCTCATGGTGACAGTGCTCATGGTGACAGTGCTCAAGGTGATAGTCTCCATGTTGACAGTGTGCATGGTGACTGTTCTCACGGTGACAGTGCCTATGGTGATTATGCTCTTAGTGACAGTGCTCATGGTGACAGTGCCCATGGTGACAGTGACCACGGTGACTGTTCTCACCGTGGTAGTGCCCATGGTGACAGTGTTCATGATGACAGTCCGCATTAAGGCTGTGCCCGTGGTGACATTGCTAATGGTGATAATTCTCACGGTGATAGTACGCACGTTGAAAATGACAAAGGTGACAACACCCAGGTGATAATAATCATGGTGAAAGTGCCCATGGTGGCAGTTCTCATACTGACAGTTCTTGTGACAGTGCTCATGGTGGCAGTGCTCGTGGTGACAGTGCTCTTGGTGACAGTGCTCATGGTGGCAGTGCCCATGGTGAGACTACCGATGGTGACCCTGCCCATGGTGACAGTGCACATGGTCATGGTGCCTCTGGTGGCAGTGCAATATAGTGAGAATGCCCATGATGATATTGCTCATGGTGATAGTGCCCATGGTGAGAGTGCCCATGGTTCCAGTGCTCATGGTGACAGTGCCCATTGTGACAGTGCCCTTGGTGACAGTGCACACCATGAGAGTGCCCATGGTGTCTGTGCCCATGGTGACAGTTCTTATCATGAGAGTGTTCACGGTAGCAGTGTTCATGGTAATAGTGCTCACGGAGGCATTGCCCACAATGAGAGTGCCCACGGTGAGAATACTGACTGTGACAGTGCCCATGATGACTTTTCTCTCTGTGACAGTGCCCTTGGGGACAGTTAGCACAGTGAGATTTCTCACAGTGATAGTGCACATTGTTTCAGTGCTCATAGTGACAAGACCCTAGGCGCCAGTGCCCATCATGGCATTGCTCACGGTGATATTTCTCACGGTGACAGTGCCCATGGTGATATTACCCATGGTGACAGTACTCAGTGATTAAGTGCTCATGGTGACATGGCATAAGGTGATAATGCTCACGGTGGCAGTGCAAAATGGTGACAGTGCCCATGGGGACATTGCTTAATGTGATAGTCCTTGTGGTGACATTGTGCATGGTGACATTGCCCACCATGACAGTGCTCTTGTTGACAGTGCTCATGGTGATAGTGCCAATGTTGGAAGTGCCCATCGTGAAAGTGTCCATGGTGACAGTTCTTATGATGAGAGTGGTCAGAGTGGCAGTGCTCATGGTGAAAGTGCCCATGGTGACAGAGCCCACGGTGACAGTGTCCATAGTTATAGTGTCCATGGTGACAGTACTAACAGTGAAATTGTCCATGGGGACACTGCCCATGGTGAAAGTGCCCATGGTCACAACACTCACGGTGATAGTGCTCACGGTGAGAGTGGCCATGGTGACAGTGACCACGGTGACAGTTCTAATGGTGATACTGCCCATGATGACAGTGCTCATGGTGACAGTCCACATTGTACCAGTGCCCAAGGTGACAGTGCTCATGGTGACAGTGCCCAAAGTCACAATACCCATGGTGACAGTGCCCAGGCTGACAGTTCTCAAGGTGATAGTGCCCATGGTGACAGTGCCCATGGTGATACAGAGAATGGGGACAGTGCTTATGGTGACAGTGGTCATGGTTGCAGTACCCATGGTGATAGTGCTGAAACTGACAGTGCCCTTGGGGATAGTGCCCATGGTGAGTGTGCTCGTGTTAATTGTGTCCATGGTGGCAGTTCCCATTGTGAAAGTGCTCATGATGACAGTGCCCATGTGGGTAGTTCCCATGGTGACAGTGCTCATGGTGATAGTGACCATGTTAAGAGTGCACATGGTGGCTGTGCCCTTGGTGACAGTGCCCATGATGACAGTATTCATGGTGACAGTACTCACGGTGATAATGCCCATGGTGGCAGTGCACATGGTGGTAGTGCACATGGTGGCAGTGAAAAATGGGGACAGTTCCCATGCTGACAGTTCTCATTGTGACAATGCACACAGTCACAACCGATGCTGACACTGCTCTTGGTAGCTGTACCCTTGGTGACAGTGCTCAGAGTGATAGTGCCCATGGTGGCAGTGTCCATGGTGACACTGCCCATGGTGACAATGCCCATGATGACAGTGCCCATGGAGTCAGTGCCCACGGAGCCATTGCCTATGGTAACAGTGCTCACAGTGACAGTACCCATGGTAACAGTGACCATGGTGAGAGTGCTCATGGTGATAGTGTCTATGGTGACAGATCACACTGTGACAGTCCGCATTGTGCCAGTACCAATAGTGACAGTACCCATGGTGACATTGACCACGGTGAGAGTGATCACGGTGCTAGTGCTCACAGTAATAGTGCTCATGGTGACAGTGCCGACAGTGAAGGTGCTCACGGTGACAGTGCCTCTGGTGATAGTGCCCATGGTGAGAGTCCGCCCATTGATAGTGTCCATGGTGGCAGTTCCCACTGTGAAAATGCTCATGATGACATTGCCCATGTTGGTAGTCCCCATGGTGACAGTGCTCACGGTGATAGTGACCTTGGTAACTGTGCACATGGTGGCCGTGCCCTTGGTGACAGTGCCAATGATGACAGTACTCATGGTGACAATTCTCACGGTGATAGTGCCCATGGTGATATTGCACATGGTGGCAGTGAAAAATGGTGACAGTGCCCATGTTGACAGTTCTCATGGTGACAGTGCACACGGTGACAACCCATGCAGACAGTACTCACGGTGACAGTTCTCATGGTTGCAGTACCCATGGTGACAGTGCTCACAGTGATACTGCCCATGGTGGCAGTGCCCATGGTGACAGTGCCCATGGTGACACTGCCCATGATGACAGTGCCCATGGTGAAAGTTCCCACGGCGCCATTGCCTATGGTGACAGTGCTCATGGTAACAGTGCCCATGGTGACAGTGACCATGGTGAGAGTGCTCACACTGATAGTGCCCATGGTGACAGGGCTCATGGTGCCAGTCCGCATTGTGCCAGTACCCATGGCGACAGTGCTCATGGTGACACTGACCACAGTGAGAGTGCTCACTGTGATAGAGCTCACGGTAATAGTGCTCATGGTGACAGTGCAAATGGTGACAATACCCATGGTGACAGTACTCATGTTGAAAATACCCATGGTGGCAGTTCTCATGGTGACAGTGCTCATAATAGCAGTGCCCAAGGTGGCAGTCCTCGTGGTGACAGTGCTAATGGTGACAGTGCTCTTGGTGGCAGTTCCCATGGGGACAGTACCGATGGTGACCCTGTGCATTGTTACAGTGCCCATGGTAACCGTGCTCACGGTGGTAGTGCACATCGTGACAGTGCCCATGGTGGCAGTTCACCTGGTGACAGTGCTAAATCGTGACAGTGCACATGCTGACAGTGCTCACGGTGATAGTGCCCATGGTGACAGTGCCCACGGTGATAATGGGTATTATTACAGTGTTCATCTTGACAGAGCCCAAGTTGGCAGTGGCCATGGTGACAGTGCCCACAATGACAGTGCCCATGGTAACAGTGCCGACAGTGACAGTGCCCATGGTGACACTTCTCACAGTGAATGTGCCCATGGGGACAGTTACCATGATGAGATTTCTCACGGTGATAGTGCCCGTTGTGACAGTGCTCACACTGACAATGCCCATGGTGCCACTGCCCATAGAGACATTCCGCACGGTCACTTTTCTCACGGTGAAAGTACCTATGGTGACACTGCACCTGGTGGCAGTGCAAAATGGTGACAGTGCCCATGGTGACATTGCTCATAGTGACTTTGCTTACAGTGATAGTCCTTACGGTGACAGTGTGCACAGTGACACTGCACACAGTTGCAGTGTTCATGGTGACAGTGTTCACGGTGATACTTTCCATGGTGATAGTGCCCATGGTGACACTGCACATGGTGGCAGTGAAAAATGGTGACAGTGCCCCTGTTGTCAGTTCTCATGGTGACCGTGCACATGGTGACAACCCGTGCAGACTGTACTCATGGTGACAGTACTCACGGTGACAGTTCTCATGTTTGCAGTATCCATGGTGACAGTGCTCACAGTGATAGTGCCCATGGTGAGAGTGCCCATGATGACAGGGCCCATGGTGCCATTGCCTATGGTGACAGTGCTCATGGTAACAGTGCCCAAGGTGACAGTGACCATGGTGAGAGTGCTCACACTGATGGTGCCCATGGTGACAGTGCTCATGGTGTCTGTCTACATTGTGCCAGTACCCATGGCAACAGTGCTCATGGTGACAGGGACCACAGTGAGAGAGCTCACGGTGAGAGTGCTCACGGTAATAGTGCTCATGGTGACAGTGCAAATGGTGACAATACCATGGTGACAGTACTCATGTTGAAAATACCCATGGTGGCAGTTCTCATAGCGACAGATCTCATGGTGACATTGCTCATAATAGCAGTGCCCAGGTGCCAGTGCTCGTGGTGACGGTGCTAATGGTGACAGTGCTCTTGGTGGCAGTTCCCATCGGGACAATACTGATGGTGACACTGTGCATTGTTACAGTGCCCATGGTAACCGTGTTCACGGTGATAGTGCACATCGTGACAGTGCCCATGGTGGTAGTTCACCTGGTGACAGTGCTAAATAGTGACAGTGCACATGCTGACAGTGCTCACGGTGATAGTGCCCATGGTGACAGTGCACACGGTCATAATGGGCATTGTTACAGAGTTCATGGTGACAGCACACGGTGGCAGTGGCCATGGAGACAGTGCCCACAATGACAGTGCCCATGGTGACAGTGCCGACAGTGACAGTGCCCATGGTGACACTTCTCATGGTGACAGTGCCCATGGGGACAGTTAGCATGGTGAGATTTCTAATGGTGATAGTGCCCGTTGTGCCAGTGCTCACAGTAACAATGCCCATGGGGCCAGTGCCCATAGAGTCATTCCGCACAGTCACATTTCTCACGGTGAAAGTGCCTATGGTGATATTAACCATGGTGACACTGCACATGGTGGCAGAGCAAAATGGTGACAGTGCCCATGGTGACATTGCTCATGGTGACTTTGCTTACGGTGATAGTCCTTACAGTGACAGTACGCATGGTGACACTGCACACAGTGACAGTGTTCATGGTGAAAGTGTTCACGGTGATAGTTCCCATGGTGAGATTGTCCTGGTAACAGTGCCCATAGTCACAATTCTCATGGTGTAGTGCTCACAGTGACAGTGCCCATGGTGTCATGCCCATGGTGACAGTGCTCATGGTGACAGTGCTCATGTTGGCAGAGCCATAAATAAGAGTGCTCATTGTGGCAGTGCTCATGGTGTCCGTGCTCATGGTGACAGTGCCCATGATTACAGTGTTTATGGTGATAGATGTCACGGTGTCAGTGCCCACGCGGAGAGTGCCAAGGCTGACAAAGCCCAGGGTGATACTTCCCATTGGGACAGTGCCCACGGTGACAGTGCCCATGGTGACAGCACCCAGTGTGACAAGGCGCATGGTGACAGTGCTCACGGTGACAGTGCCCATGGTGACAGTGCCGATGGTGAGAGTGCCAATAGTGACAGTGCTCATGGTGAAACTGCCCACAGAGACATCGCCCATGGTGATAGTGTTCATGGTGACAACCCCACGGTGACAGTGCCAATGTTGATAGTCCCAGTGGTGACAGGTCTTACACTGAATGTGACCATGGTGTCTGTGCTCATGGTGACAGTGCTCAAGGTTATAGTCTCCATGTTGACAGTGCCGATGGTGACAATTCTCACGGTGACAGGGCCTATGGTGAAAATTCTCATAGTGACAGTGTTCACGGTGACAGTGCCCATGGTGCTATTACCCATGGTGACAGTTCTCATAGTGAAACTGCCCATGTTGACACTGCCCATGGTGGCAGTGCAAAATGGTGACAGTGCCCATGGTGATATTGCTCATGGTGACATTGCTTATGGTGATAGTGTGTATGGTGAAACTGCACACAGTGACATTGCTCATGGTGACAGTGTTCATGGCGTTAGTTCCTATGGTGAATGTGACCATGGGGACAGTGCCCATAGTCACAATTCTCATGGTGTAGTGCTCACGGTGACAGTGCCCATGGTGACAATACACAGGGTGACAGTATTCCTGGTGACATTGCTCATGGTGAGAGTGCCCATGTTCACAACTGTCACGGTGATAGTTCCCATGGTGACAATACCCAGGGTAACAGAGCTGATGGTAAAAGTGTTCACGGTGACAGTGCCCATGGTGACAGTACCTAAGGTGACAATTCCCATGGTGAGACTGCTCATAGACAGTGCCCATGGTGACAATACCCAGCGTGTCCTGTCCATGGTGACAGTGATCATGGTGACACATCTCATGAGGACAGTGCCATAAGTGACAGTGCTCATTGTGACAGTGCCCATGGTGACAGTGCCTATGGTGATAGATATCATGGTGGCTGTGCCCAGGGAGACATTGCCCACGCTGACAAGACCCATGGTGATACTTCCCATTGTGACAGTGCCATCGGTGGCAGAGCCCATGGTGACAGTGCCCAAGATCACAGAGCCCATGGTGAGAGTGCTAACGGTGACTGTGCCCATGGTGACAGCACCCAGTGTGAAAATGCCCATTGTGACAGTGCTCACGGTGACCATGCCAATGGTGATAGTGCCAATAGTGAGAGTGCTCACGGTGACACTGCCCATGGACACACTGCCCATTGTGATAGTGCCCATCATGACAACCCCTCGGAGGCAGTGCCAATGGTGAGAGTCCCCGTGGTGACAGTTCTCATGGTGAAAGTGATCCTTTTGAAATTGCTCATGGTGACAGTGCTCATGGTGACAGTGCTCAAGGTGATAGTCTCCATGTTGACAGTGTGCATGGTGACTGTTCTCACGGTGACAGTGCCTATGGTGATTATGCTCTTAGTGACAGTGCTCATGGTGACAGTGCCCATGGTGACAGTGACCACGGTGACTGTTCTCACCGTGGTAGTGCCCATGGTGACAGTGTTCATGATGACAGTCCGCATTAAGGCTGTGCCCGTGGTGACATTGCTAATGGTGATAATTCTCACGGTGATAGTACGCACGTTGAAAATGACAAAGGTGACAACACCCAGGTGATAATAATCATGGTGAAAGTGCCCATGGTGGCAGTTCTCATACTGACAGTTCTTGTGACAGTGCTCATGGTGGCAGTGCTCGTGGTGACAGTGCTCTTGGTGACAGTGCTCATGGTGGCAGTGCCCATGGTGAGACTACCGATGGTGACCCTGCCCATGGTGACAGTGCACATGGTCATGGTGCCTCTGGTGGCAGTGCAATATAGTGAGAATGCCCATGATGATATTGCTCATGGTGATAGTGCCCATGGTGAGAGTGCCCATGGTTCCAGTGCTCATGGTGACAGTGCCCATTGTGACAGTGCCCTTGGTGACAGTGCACACCATGAGAGTGCCCATGGTGTCTGTGCCCATGGTGACAGTTCTTATCATGAGAGTGTTCACGGTAGCAGTGTTCATGGTAATAGTGCTCACGGAGGCATTGCCCACAATGAGAGTGCCCACGGTGAGAATACTGACTGTGACAGTGCCCATGATGACTTTTCTCTCTGTGACAGTGCCCTTGGGGACAGTTAGCACGGTGAGATTTCTCACAGTGATAGTGCACATTGTTTCAGTGCTCATAGTGACAAGACCCTAGGCGCCAGTGCCCATCATGGCATTGCTCACGGTGATATTTCTCACGGTGACAGTGCCCATGGTGATATTACCCATGGTGACAGTACTCAGTGATCAAGTGCTCATGGTGACATGGCATAAGGTGATAATGCTCACGGTGGCAGTGCAAAATGGTGACAGTGCCCATGGGGACATTGCTCATAGTGACTTTGCTTACAGTGATAGTCCTTACGGTGACACTGTGCATAGTGACACTGCACACAGTTGCAGTGTTCATGGTGACAGTGTTCACGGTGATACTTTCCATGGTGATAGTGCCCATGGTGACACTGCACATGGTGGCAGTGAAAAATGGTGACAGTGCCCCTGTTGTCAGTTCTCATGGTGACCGTGCACATGGTGACAACCCGTGCAGACTGTACTCATGGTGACAGTACTCACGGTGACAGTTCTCATGTTTGCAGTATCCATGGTGACAGTGCTCACAGTGATAGTGCCCATGGTGAGAGTGCCCATGATGACAGGGCCCATGGTGCCATTGCCTATGGTGACAGTGCTCATGGTAACAGTGCCCAAGGTGACAGTGACCATGGTGAGAGTGCTCACACTGATGGTGCCCATGGTGACAGTGCTCATGGTGTCTGTCTACATTGTGCCAGTACCCATGGCAACAGTGCTCATGGTGACAGGGACCACAGTGAGAGAGCTCACGGTGAGAGTGCTCACGGTAATAGTGCTCATGGTGACAGTGCAAATGGTGACAATACCATGGTGACAGTACTCATGTTGAAAATACCCATGGTGGCAGTTCTCATAGCGACAGATCTCATGGTGACATTGCTCATAATAGCAGTGCCCAGGTGCCAGTGCTCGTGGTGGCGGTGCTAATGGTGACAGTGCTCTTGGTGGCAGTTCCCATCGGGACAATACTGATGGTGACACTGTGCATTGTTACAGTGCCCATGGTAACCGTGTTCACGGTGATCATGCACATCGTGACAGTGCCCATGGTGGTAGTTCACCTGGTGACAGTGCTAAATAGTGACAGTGCACATGCTGACAGTGCTCACGGTGATAGTGCCCATGGTGACAGTGCACACGGTCATAATGGGCATTGTTACAGAGTTCATGGTGACAGCACACGGTGGCAGTGGCCATGGAGACAGTGCCCACAATGACAGTGCCCATGGTGACAGTGCCAACAGTGACAGTGCCCATGGTGACACTTCTCATGGTGACAGTGCCCATGGGGACAGTTAGCATGGTGAGATTTCTAACGGTGATAGTGCCCGTTGTGCCAGTGCTCACAGTAACAATGCCCATGGGGCCAGTGCCCATAGAGTCATTCCGCACGGTCACATTTCTCACGGTGAAAGTGCCTATGGTGATCTTAACCATGGTGACACTGCACATGGTGGCAGAGCAAAATGGCGACATTGCCCATGGTGACATTGCTCATGGTGACTTTGCTTACGGTGATAGTCCTTACAGTGACAGTACGCATGGTGACACTGCACACAGTGACAGTGTTCATGGTGAAAGTGTTCACGGTGATAGTTCCCATGGTGAGATTGTCCTGGTAACAGTGCCCATAGTCACAATTCTCATGGTGTAGTGCTCACAGTGACAGTGCCCATGGTGTCATGCCCATGGTGACAGTGCTCATGGTGACAGTGCTCATGTTGGCAGAGCCATAAATAAGAGTGCTCATTGTGGCAGTGCTCATGGTGTCCGTGCTCATGGTGACAGTGCCCATGATTACAGTGTTTATGGTGATAGATGTCACGGTGTCAGTGCCCACGCGGAGAGTGCCAAGGCTGACAAAGCCCAGGGTGATACTTCCCATTGTGACAGTGCCCACGGTGACAGTGCCCATGGTGACAGCACCCAGTGTGACAAGGCGCATGGTGACAGTGCTCACGGTGACAGTGCCCATGGTGACAGTGCCGATGGTGAGAGTGCCAATAGTGACAGTGCTCATGGTGAAACTGCCCACAGAGACATCGCCCATGGTGATAGTGTTCATGGTGACAACCCCACGGTGACAGTGCCAATGTTGATAGTCCCAGTGGTGACAGGTCTTACATTGAATGTGACCATGGTGTCTGTGCTCATGGTGACAGTGCTCAAGGTTATAGTCTCCATGTTGACAGTGCCGATGGTGACAATTCTCACGGTGACAGGGCCTATGGTGAAAATTCTCATAGTGACAGTGTTCACGGTGACAGTGCCCATGGTGCTATTACCCATGGTGACAGTACTCATAGTGAAACTGCCCATGTTGACACTGCCCATGGTGGCAGTGCAAAATGGTGACAGTGCCCATGGTGATATTGCTCATGGTGACATTGCTTATGGTGATAGTGTGTATGGTGAAACTGCACACAGTGACATTGCTCATGGTGACAGTGTTCACGGCGTTAGTTCCTATGGTGAATGTGACCATGGGGACAGTGCCCATAGTCACAATTCTCATGGTGTAGTGCTCACGGTGACAGTGCCCATGGTGACAATACACAGGGTGACAGTATTCATGGTGACATTGCTCATGGTGAGAGTGCCCATGTTCACAACTGTCACGGTGATAGTTCCCATGGTGACAATACCCAGGGTAACAGAGCTGATGGTAAAAGTGTTCACGGTGACAGTGCCCATGGTGACAGTACCTAAGGTGACAATTCCCATGGTGAGACTGCTCATAGACAGTGCCCATGGTGACAATACCCAGCGTGTCCTGTCCATGGTGACAGTGATCATGGTGACACATCTCATGAGGACAGTGCCATAAGTGACAGTGCTCATTGTGGCAGTGCTCATGGTGACAGTGCCCATGGTGACAGTGCCTATGGTGATAGATATCATGGTGGCTGTGCCCAGGGAGACATTGCCCACGCTGACAAGACCCATGGTGATACTTCCCATTGTGACAGTGCCATCGGTGGCAGAGCCCATGGTGACAGTGCCCAAGATCACAGAGCCCATGGTGAGAGTGCTAACGGTGACTGTGCCCATGGTGACAGCACCCAGTGTGAAAATGCCCATTGTGACAGTGCTCACGGTGACCATGCCAATGGTGATAGTGCCAATAGTGAGAGTGCTCACGGTGACACTGCCCATGGACACACTGCCCATTGTGATAGTGCCCATCATGACAACCCCTCGGAGGCAGTGCCAATGGTGAGAGTCCCCGTGGTGACAGTTCTCATGGTGAAAGTGATCCTTTTGAAATTGCTCATGGTGACAGTGCTCATGGTGACAGTGCTCAAGGTGATAGTCTCCATGTTGACAGTGTGCATGGTGACTGTTCTCACGGTGACAGTGCCTATGGTGATTATGCTCTTAGTGACAGTGCTCATGGTGACAGTGCCCATGGTGACAGTGACCACGGTGACTGTTCTCACCGTGGTAGTGCCCATGGTGACAGTGTTCATGATGACAGTCCGCATTAAGGCTGTGCCCGTGGTGACATTGCTAATGGTGATATTTCTCACGGTGATAGTACGCATGTTGAAAATGACAAAGGTGACAACACCCAGGTGATAATAATCATGGTGAAAGTGCCCATGGTGGCAGTTCTCATACTGACAGTTCTTGTGACAGTGCTCATGGTGGCAGTGCTCGTGGTGACAGTGCTCTTGGTGACAGTGCTCATGGTGGCAGTGCCCATGGTGAGACTACCGATGGTGACCCTGCCCATGGTGACAGTGCACATGGTCATGGTGCCTCTGGTGGCAGTGCAATATAGTGAGAATGCCCATGATGATATTGCTCATGGTGATAGTGCCCATGGTGAGAGTGCCCATGGTTCCAGTGCTCATGGTGACAGTGCCCATTGTGACAGTGCCCTTGGTGACAGTGCACACCATGAGAGTGCCCATGGTGTCTGTGCCCATGGTGACAGTTCTTATCATGAGAGTGTTCACGGTAGCAGTGTTCATGGTAATAGTGCTCACGGAGGCATTGCCCACAATGAGAGTGCCCACGGTGAGAATACTGACTGTGACAGTGCCCATGATGACTTTTCTCTCTGTGACAGTGCCCTTGGGGACATAGCACGGTGAGATTTCTCACAGTGATAGTGCACATTGTTTCAGTGCTCATAGTGACAAGACCCTAGGCGCCAGTGCCCATCATGGCATTGCTCACGGTGATATTTCTCACGGTGACAGTGCCCATGGTGATATTACCCATGGTGACAGTACTCAGTGATCAAGTGCTCATGGTGACATGGCATAAGGTGATAATGCTCACGGTGGCAGTGCAAAATGGTGACAGTGCCCATGGGGACATTGCTTAATGTGATAGTCCTTGTGGTGACATTGTGCATGGTGACATTGCCCACCATGACAGTGCTCTTGTTGACAGTGCTCATGGTGATAGTGCCAATGTTGGAAGTGCCCATCGTGAAAGTGTCCATGGTGACAGTTCTTATGATGAGAGTGGTCAGAGTGGCAGTGCTCATGGTGAAAGTGCCCATGGTGACACAGCCCACGGTGACAGTGTCCATAGTTATAGTGTCCATGGTGACAGTACTAACAGTGAAATTGTCCATGGGGACACTGCCCATGGTGAAAGTGCCCATGGTCACAACACTCACGGTGATAGTGCTCACGGTGAGAGTGGCCATGGTGACAGTGACCACGGTGACAGTTCTAATGGTGATACTGCCCATGATGACAGTGCTCATGGTGACAGTCCACATTGTACCAGTGCCCAAGGTGACAGTGCTCATGGTGACAGTGCCCAAAGTCACAATACCCATGGTGACAGTGCCCAGGCTGACAGTTCTCAAGGTGATAGTGCCCATGGTGACAGTGCACATGGTGATACAGAGAATGGGGACAGTGCTTATGGTGACAGTGGTCATGGTTGCAGTACCCATGGTGATAGTGCTGAAACTGACAGTGCCCTTGGGGATAGTGCCCATGGTGAGTGTGCTCGTGTTAATTGTGTCCATGGTGGCAGTTCCCATTGTGAAAGTGCTCATGATGACAGTGCCCATGTGGGTAGTTCCCATGGTGACAGTGCTCATGGTGATAGTGACCATGTTAAGAGTGCACATGGTGGCTGTGCCCTTGGTGACAGTGCCCATGATGACAGTATTCATAGTGACAGTGCTCACGGTGATAAGGCCAATGTGGCAGTGCACATGGTGGTAGTGCACATGGTGGCAGTGAAAAATGGGGACAGTTCCCATGCTGACAGTTCTCATTGTGACAATGCACACGGTCACAACCGATGCTGACACTGCTCATGGTAGCTATACCCTTGGTGACAGTGCTCAGAGTGATAGTGCCCATGGTGGCAGTGTCCATGGTGACACTGCCCATGGTGACAATGCCCATGATGACAGTGCCCATGGAGTCAGTGCCCACGGAGCCATTGCCTATGGTAACAGTGCTCACAGTGACAGTACCCATGGTAACAGTGACCATGGTGAGAGTGCTCATGGTGATAGTGTCTATGGTGACAGATCACACTGTGACAGTCCGCATTGTGCCAGTACCAATAGTGACAGTGCCCATGGTGACATTGACCACGGTGAGAGTGATCACGGTGCTAGTGCTCACAGTAATAGTGCTCATGGTGACAGTGCCGACAGTGAAGGTGCTCACGGTGACAGTGCCTCTGGTGATAGTGCCCATGGTGAGAGTCCGCCCATTGATAGTGCCCATGGTGGCAGTTCCCATTGTGAAAATGCTCATGATGACATTGCCCATGTTGGTAGTCCCCATGGTGACAGTGCTCACGGTGATAGTGACCTTGGTAACTGTGCACATGGTGGCCGTGCCCTTGGTGACAGTGCCAATGATGACAGTACTCATGGTGACAGTTCTCACGGTGATAGTGCCCATGGTGATATTGCACATGGTGGCAGTGAAAAATGGTGACAGTGCCCATGTTGACAGTTCTCATGGTGACAGTGCACACGGTGACAACCCATGCAGACAGTACTCACGGTGACAGTTCTCATGGTTGCAGTACCCATGGTGACAGTGCTCACAGTGATACTGCCCATGGTGGCAGTGCCCATGGTGACAGTGCCCATGGTGACACTGCCCATGATGACAGTGCCCATGGTGAAAGTTCCCACGGCGCCATTGCCTATGGTGACAGTGCTCATGGTAACAGTGCCCATGGTGACAGTGACCATGGTGAGAGTGCTCACACTGATAGTGCCCATGGTGACAGGGCTCATGGTGCCAGTCCGCATTGTGCCAGTACCCATGGCGACAGTGCTCATGGTGACACTGACCACAGTGAGAGTGCTCACTGTGATAGAGCTCATGGTAATAGTGCTCATGGTTACAGTGCAAAGGGTGACAATACCCATGGTGACAGTACTCATGTTGAAAATACCCATGGTGGCAGTTCTCATGGTGACAGTGCTCATAATAGCAGTGCCCAAGGTGGCAGTCCTCGTGGTGACAGTGCTAATGGTGACAGTGCTCTTGGTGGCAGTTCCCATGGGGACAGTACCGATGGTGACCCTGTGCATTGTTACAGTGCCCATGGTAACCGTGCTCACGGTGGTAGTGCACATCGTGACAGTGCCCATGGTGGCAGTTCACCTGGTGACAGTGCTAAATCGTGACAGTGCACATGCTGACAGTGCTCACGGTGATAGTGCCCATGGTGACAGTGCCCACGGTGATAATGGGTATTATTACAGTGTTCATCTTGACAGAGCCCAAGGTGGCAGTGGCCATGGAGACAGTGCCCACAATGACAGTGCCCATGGTAACAGTGCCGACAGTGACAGTGCCCATGGTGACACTTCTCACAGTGAATGTGCCCATGGGGACAGTTACCATGATGAGATTTCTCACGGTGATAGTGCCCGTTGTGACAGTGCTCACACTGACAATGCCCATGGTGCCACTGCCCATAGAGACATTCCGCACGGTCACTTTTCTCACGGTGAAAGTACCTATGGTGACACTGCACCTGGTGGCAGTGCAAAATGGTGACAGTGCCCATGGTGACATTGCTCATAGTGACTTTGCTTACAGTGATAGTCCTTACGGTGACAGTGTGCATGGTGACACTGCACACAGTTGCAGTGTTCATGGTGACAGTGTTCACGGTGATACTTTCCATGGTGATAGTGCCCATGGTGACACTGCACATGGTGGCAGTGAAAAATGGTGACAGTGCCCCTGTTGACAGTTCTCATGGTGACCGTGCACATGGTGACAACCCGTGCAGACTGTACTCATGGTGACAGTACTCACGGTGACAGTTCTCATGTTTGCAGTATCCATGGTGACAGTGCTCACAGTGATAGTGCCCATGGTGAGAGTGCCCATGATGACAGGGCCCATGGTGCCATTGCCTATGGTGACAGTGCTCATGGTAACAGTGCCCAAGGTGACAGTGACCATGGTGAGAGTGCTCACACTGATGGTGCCCATGGTGACAGTGCTCATGGTGTCTGTCTACATTGTGCCAGTACCCATGGCAACAGTGCTCATGGTGACAGGGCCCACAGTGAGAGAGCTCACGGTGAGAGTGCTCACGGTAATAGTGCTCATGGTGACAGTGCAAATGGTGACAATACCATGGTGACAGTACTCATGTTGAAAATACCCATGGTGGCAGTTCTCATAGCGACAGATCTCATGGTGACATTGCTCATAATAGCAGTGCCCAGGTGCCAGTGCTCGTGGTGACGGTGCTAATGGTGACAGTCCTCTTGGTGGCAGTTCCCATCGGGACAATACTGATGGTGACACTGTGCATTGTTACAGTGCCCATGGTAACCGTGTTCACGGTGATAGTGCACATCGTGACAGTGCCCATGGTGGTAGTTCACCTGGTGACAGTGCTAAATAGTGACAGTGCACATGCTGACAGTGCTCACGGTGATAGTGCCCATGGTGACAGTGCACACGGTCATAATGGGCATTGTTACAGAGTTCATGGTGACAGCACACGGTGGCAGTGGCCATGGAGACAGTGCCCACAATGACAGTGCCCATGGTGACAGTGCCGACAGTGACAGTGCCCATGGTGACACTTCTCATGGTGACAGTGCCCATGGGGACAGTTAGCATGGTGAGATTTCTAATGGTGATAGTGCCCGTTGTGCCAGTGCTCACAGTAACAATGCCCATGGGGCCAGTGCCCATAGAGTCATTCCGCACGGTCACATTTCTCACGGTGAAAGTGCCTATGGTGATATTAACCATGGTGACACTGCACATGGTGGCAGAGCAAAATGGTGACAGTGCCCATGGTGACATTGCTCATGGTGACTTTGCTTACGGTGATAGTCCTTACAGTGACAGTACGCATGGTGACACTGCACACAGTGACAGTGTTCATGGTGAAAGTGTTCACGGTGATAGTTCCCATGGTGAGATTGTCCTGGTAACAGTGCCCATAGTCACAATTCTCATGGTGTAGTGCTCACAGTGACAGTGCCCATGGTGTCATGCCCATGGTGACAGTGCTCATGGTGACAGTGCTCATGTTGGCAGAGCCATAAATAAGAGTGCTCATTGTGGCAGTGCTCATGGTGTCCGTGCTCATGGTGACAGTGCCCATGATTACAGTGTTTATGGTGATAGATGTCACGGTGTCAGTGCCCACGCGGAGAGTGCCAAGGCTGACAAAGCCCAGGGTGATACTTCCCATTGTGACAGTGCCCACGGTGACAGTGCCCATGGTGACAGCACCCAGTGTGACAAGGCGCATGGTGACAGTGCTCACGGTGACAGTGCCCATGGTGACAGTGCCGATGGTGAGAGTGCCAATAGTGACAGTGCTCATGGTGAAACTGCCCACAGAGACATCGCCCATGGTGATAGTGTTCATGGTGACAACCCCACGGTGACAGTGCCAATGTTGATAGTCCCAGTGGTGACAGGTCTTACATTGAATGTGACCATGGTGTCTGTGCTCATGGTGACAGTGCTCAAGGTTATAGTCTCCATGTTGACAGTGCCGATGGTGACAATTCTCACGGTGACAGGGCCTGTGGTGAAAATTCTCATAGTGACAGTGTTCACGGTGACAGTGCCCATGGTGCTATTACCCATGGTGACAGTTCTCATAGTGAAACTGCCCATGTTGACACTGCCCATGGTGGCAGTGCAAAATGGTGACAGTGCCCATGGTGATATTGCTCATGGTGACATTGCTTATGGTGATAGTGTGTATGGTGAAACTGCACACAGTGACTTTGCTCATGGTGACAGTGTTCATGGCGTTAGTTCCTATGGTGAATGTGACCATGGGGACAGTGCCCATAGTCACAATTCTCATGGTGTAGTGCTCACGGTGACAGTGCCCATGGCGACAATACACAGGGTGACAGTATTCATGGTGACATTGCTCATGGTGAGAGTGCCCATGTTCACAACTGTCACGGTGATAGTTCCCATGGTGACAATACCCAGGGTAACAGAGCTGATGGTAAAAGTGTTCACGGTGACAGTGCCCATGGTGACAGTACCTAAGGTGACAATTCCCATGGTGAGACTGCTCATAGACAGTGCCCATGGTGACAATACCCAGCGTGTCCTGTCCATGGTGACAGTGATCATGGTGACACATCTCATGAGGACAGTGCCATAAGTGACAGTGCTCATTGTGGCAGTGCTCATGGTGACAGTGCCCATGGTGACAGTGCCTATGGTGATAGATATCATGGTGGCTGTGCCCAGGGAGACATTGCCCACGCTGACAAGACCCATGGTGATACTTCCCATTGTGACAGTGCCATCGGTGGCAGAGCCCATGGTGACAGTGCCCAAGATCACAGAGCCCATGGTGCGAGTGCTAACGGTGACTGTGCCCATGGTGACAGCACCCAGTGTGACAATGCCCATTGTGACAGTGCTCACGGTGACCATGCCAATGGTGATAGTGCCAATAGTGAGAGTGCTCACGGTGACACTGCCCATGGACACACTGCCCATTGTGATAGTGCCCATCATGACAACCCCTCGGAGGCAGTGCCAATGGTGAGAGTCCCCGTGGTGACAGTTCTCATGGTGAAAGTGATCCTTTTGAAATTGCTCATGGTGACAGTGCTCATGGTGACAGTGCTCAAGGTGATAGTCTCCATGTTGACAGTGTGCATGGTGACTGTTCTCACGGTGACAGTGCCTATGGTGATTATGCTCTTAGTGACAGTGCTCATGGTGACAGTGCCCATGGTGACAGTGACCACGGTGACTGTTCTCACCGTGGTAGTGCCCATGGTGACAGTGTTCATGATGACAGTCCGCATTAAGGCTGTGCCCGTGGTGACATTGCTAATGGTGATAATTCTCACGGTGATAGTACGCACGTTGAAAATGACAAAGGTGACAACACCCAGGTGATAATAATCATGGTGAAAGTGCCCATGGTGGCAGTTCTCATACTGACAGTTCTTGTGACAGTGCTCATGGTGGCAGTGCTCGTGGTGACAGTGCTCTTGGTGACAGTGCTCATGGTGGCAGTGCCCATGGTGAGACTACCGATGGTGACCCTGCCCATGGTGACAGTGCACATGGTCATGGTGCCTCTGGTGGCAGTGCAATATAGTGAGAATGCCCATGATGATATTGCTCATGGTGATAGTGCCCATGGTGAGAGTGCCCATGGTTCCAGTGCTCATGGTGACAGTGCCCATTGTGACAGTGCCCTTGGTGACAGTGCACACCATGAGAGTGCACATGGTGTCTGTGCCCATGGTGACAGTTCTTATCATGAGAGTGTTCACGGTAGCAGTGTTCATGGTAATAGTGCTCACGGAGGCATTGCCCACAATGAGAGTGCCCACGGTGAGAATACTGACTGTGACAGTGCCCATGATGACTTTTCTCTCTGTGACAGTGCCCTTGGGGACATAGCACGGTGAGATTTCTCACAGTGAGAGTGCACATTGTTTCAGTGCTCATAGTGACAAGACCCTAGGCGCCAGTGCCCATCATGGCATTGCTCACGGTGATATTTCTCACGGTGACAGTGCCCATGGTGATATTACCCATGGTGACAGTACTCAGTGATCAAGTGCTCATGGTGACATGGCATAAGGTGATAATGCTCACGGTGGCAGTGCAAAATGGTGACAGTGCCCATGGGGACATTGCTTAATGTGATAGTCCTTGTGGTGACATTGTGCATGGTGACATTGCCCACCATGACAGTGCTCTTGTTGACAGTGCTCATGGTGATAGTGCCAATGTTGGAAGTGCCCATCGTGAAAGTGTCCATGGTGACAGTTCTTATGATGAGAGTGGTCAGAGTGGCAGTGCTCATGGTGAAAGTGCCCATGGTGACAGAGCCCACGGTGACAGTGTCCATAGTTATAGTGTCCATGGTGACAGTACTAACAGTGAAATTGTCCATGGGGACACTGCCCATGGTGAAAGTGCCCATGGTCACAACACTCACGGTGATAGTGCTCACGGTGAGAGTGGCCATGGTGACAGTGACCACGGTGACAGTTCTAATGGTGATACTGCCCATGATGACAGTGCTCATGGTGACAGTCCACATTGTACCAGTGCCCAAGGTGACAGTGCTCATGGTGACAGTGCCCAAAGTCACAATACCCATGGTGACAGTGCCCAGGCTGACAGTTCTCAAGGTGATAGTGCCCATGGTGACAGTGCCCATGGTGATACAGAGAATGGGGACAGTGCTTATGGTGACAGTGGTCATGGTTGCAGTACCCATGGTGATAGTGCTGAAACTGACAGTGCCCTTGGGGATAGTGCCCATGGTGAGTGTGCTCGTGTTAATTGTGTCCATGGTGGCAGTTCCCATTGTGAAAGTGCTCATGATGACAGTGCCCATGTGGGTAGTTCCCATGGTGACAGTGCTCATGGTGATAGTGACCATGTTAACAGTGCACATGGTGGCTGTGCCCTTGGTGACAGTGCCCATGATGACAGTATTCATGGTGACAGTGCTCACGGTGATAATGCCCATGGTGGCAGTGCACATGGTGGTAGTGCACATGGTGGCAGTGAAAAATGGGGACAGTTCCCATGCTGACAGTTCTCATTGTGACAATGCACACAGTCACAACCGATGCTGACACTGCTCATGGTAGCTGTACCCTTGGTGACAGTGCTCAGAGTGATAGTGCCCATGGTGGCAGTGTCCATGGTGACACTGCCCATGGTGACAATGCCCATGATGACAGTGCCCATGGAGTCAGTGCCCACGGAGCCATTGCCTATGGTAACAGTGCTCACAGTGACAGTACCCATGGTAACAGTGACCATGGTGAGAGTGCTCATGGTGATAGTGTCTATGGTGACAGATCACACTGTGACAGTCCGCATTGTGCCAGTACCAATAGTGACAGTACCCATGGTGACATTGACCACGGTGAGAGTGATCACGGTGCTAGTGCTCACAGTAATAGTGCTCATGGTGACAGTGCCGACAGTGAAGGTGCTCACGGTGACAGTGCCTCTGGTGATAGTGCCCATGGTGAGAGTCCGCCCATTGATAGTGTCCATGGTGGCAGTTCCCATTGTGAAAATGCTCATGATGACATTGCCCATGTTGGTAGTCCCCATGGTGACAGTGCTCACGGTGATAGTGACCTTGGTAACTGTGCACATGGTGGCCGTGCCCTTGGTGACAGTGCCAATGATGACAGTACTCATGGTGACAGTTCTCACGGTGATAGTGCCCATGGTGATATTGCACATGGTGGCAGTGAAAAATGGTGACAGTGCCCATGTTGACAGTTCTCATGGTGACAGTGCACACGGTGACAACCCATGCAGACAGTACTCACGGTGACAGTTCTCATGGTTGCAGTACCCATGGTGACAGTGCTCACAGTGATACTGCCCATGGTGGCAGTGCCCATGGTGACAGTGCCCATGGTGACACTGCCCATGATGACAGTGCCCATGGTGAAAGTTCCCACGGCGCCATTGCCTATGGTGACAGTGCTCATGGTAACAGTGCCCATGGTGACAGTGACCATGGTGAGAGTGCTCACACTGATAGTGCCCATGGTGACAGGGCTCATGGTGCCAGTCCGCATTGTGCCAGTACCCATGGCGACAGTGCTCATGGTGACACTGACCACAGTGAGAGTGCTCACTGTGATAGAGCTCACGGTAATAGTGCTCATGGTGACAGTGCAAATGGTGACAATACCCATGGTGACAGTACTCATGTTGAAAATACCCATGGTGGCAGTTCTCATGGTGACAGTGCTCATAATAGCAGTGCCCAAGGTGGCAGTCCTCGTGGTGACAGTGCTAATGGTGACAGTGCCCTTGGTGGCAGTTCCCATGGGGACATTACCGATGGTGACCCTGTGCATTGTTACAGTGCCCATGGTAACCGTGCTCACGGTGGTAGTGCACATCGTGACAGTGCCCATGGTGGCAGTTCACCTGGTGACAGTGCTAAATCGTGACAGTGCACATGCTGACAGTGCTCACGGTGATAGTGCCCATGGTGACAGTGCCCACGGTGATAATGGGTATTATTACAGTGTTCATCTTGACAGAGCCCAAGTTGGCAGTGGCCATGGTGACAGTGCCCACAATGACAGTGCCCATGGTAACAGTGCCGACAGTGACAGTGCCCATGGTGACACTTCTCACAGTGAATGTGCCCATGGGGACAGTTACCATGATGAGATTTCTCACGGTGATAGTGCCCGTTGTGACAGTGCTCACACTGACAATGCCCATGGTGCCACTGCCCATAGAGACATTCCGCACGGTCACTTTTCTCACGGTGAAAGTACCTATGGTGACACTGCACCTGGTGGCAGTGCAAAATGGTGACAGTGCCCATGGTGACATTGCTCATAGTGACTTTGCTTACAGTGATAGTCCTTACGGTGACAGTGTGCACAGTGACACTGCACACAGTTGCAGTGTTCATGGTGACAGTGTTCACGGTGATACTTTCCATGGTGATAGTGCCCATGGTGACACTGCACATGGTGGCAGTGAAAAATGGTGACAGTGCCCCTGTTGTCAGTTCTCATGGTGACCGTGCACATGGTGACAACCCGTGCAGACTGTACTCATGGTGACAGTACTCACGGTGACAGTTCTCATGTTTGCAGTATCCATGGTGACAGTGCTCACAGTGATAGTGCCCATGGTGAGAGTGCCCATGATGACAGGGCCCATGGTGCCATTGCCTATGGTGACAGTGCTCATGGTAACAGTGCCCAAGGTGACAGTGACCATGGTGAGAGTGCTCACACTGATGGTGCCCATGGTGACAGTGCTCATGGTGTCTGTCTACATTGTGCCAGTACCCATGGCAACAGTGCTCATGGTGACAGGGACCACAGTGAGAGAGCTCACGGTGAGAGTGCTCACGGTAATAGTGCTCATGGTGACAGTGCAAATGGTGACAATACCATGGTGACAGTACTCATGTTGAAAATACCCATGGTGGCAGTTCTCATAGCGACAGATCTCATGGTGACATTGCTCATAATAGCAGTGCCCAGGTGCCAGTGCTCGTGGTGACGGTGCTAATGGTGACAGTGCTCTTGGTGGCAGTTCCCATCGGGACAATACTGATGGTGACACTGTGCATTGTTACAGTGCCCATGGTAACCGTGTTCACGGTGATAGTGCACATCGTGACAGTGCCCATGGTGGTAGTTCACCTGGTGACAGTGCTAAATAGTGACAGTGCACATGCTGACAGTGCTCACGGTGATAGTGCCCATGGTGACAGTGCACACGGTCATAATGGGCATTGTTACAGAGTTCATGGTGACAGCACACGGTGGCAGTGGCCATGGAGACAGTGCCCACAATGACAGTGCCCATGGTGACAGTGCCGACAGTGACAGTGCCCATGGTGACACTTCTCATGGTGACAGTGCCCATGGGGACAGTTAGCATGGTGAGATTTCTAATGGTGATAGTGCCCGTTGTGCCAGTGCTCACAGTAACAATGCCCATGGGGCCAGTGCCCATAGAGTCATTCCGCACGGTCACATTTCTCACGGTGAAAGTGCCTATGGTGATATTAACCATGGTGACACTGCACATGGTGGCAGAGCAAAATGGTGACAGTGCCCATGGTGACATTGCTCATGGTGACTTTGCTTACGGTGATAGTCCTTACAGTGACAGTACGCATGGTGACACTGCACACAGTGACAGTGTTCATGGTGAAAGTGTTCACGGTGATAGTTCCCATGGTGAGATTGTCCTGGTAACAGTGCCCATAGTCACAATTCTCATGGTGTAGTGCTCACAGTGACAGTGCCCATGGTGTCATGCCCATGGTGACAGTGCTCATGGTGACAGTGCTCATGTTGGCAGAGCCATAAATAAGAGTGCTCATTGTGGCAGTGCTCATGGTGTCCGTGCTCATGGTGACAGTGCCCATGATTACAGTGTTTATGGTGATAGATGTCACGGTGTCAGTGCCCACGCGGAGAGTGCCAAGGCTGACAAAGCCCAGGGTGATACTTCCCATTGGGACAGTGCCCACGGTGACAGTGCCCATGGTGACAGCACCCAGTGTGACAAGGCGCATGGTGACAGTGCTCACGGTGACAGTGCCCATGGTGACAGTGCCGATGGTGAGAGTGCCAATAGTGACAGTGCTCATGGTGAAACTGCCCACAGAGACATCGCCCATGGTGATAGTGTTCATGGTGACAACCCCACGGTGACAGTGCCAATGTTGATAGTCCCAGTGGTGACAGGTCTTACACTGAATGTGACCATGGTGTCTGTGCTCATGGTGACAGTGCTCAAGGTTATAGTCTCCATGTTGACAGTGCCGATGGTGACAATTCTCACGGTGACAGGGCCTATGGTGAAAATTCTCATAGTGACAGTGTTCACGGTGACAGTGCCCATGGTGCTATTACCCATGGTGACAGTTCTCATAGTGAAACTGCCCATGTTGACACTGCCCATGGTGGCAGTGCAAAATGGTGACAGTGCCCATGGTGATATTGCTCATGGTGACATTGC
Organism: Mesoplodon mirus; assembly: GCF_964341445.2. NCBI lineage: Eukaryota > Metazoa > Chordata > Mammalia > Artiodactyla > Ziphiidae > Mesoplodon > Mesoplodon mirus. The sequence goes on from NW_028295574.1 coordinate 750,594, forward strand.
TTATGGTGATAGTGTGTATGGTGAAACTGCACACAGTGACATTGCTCATGGTGACAGTGTTCACGGCGTTAGTTCCTATGGTGAATGTGACCATGGGGACAGTGCCCATAGTCACAATTCTCATGGTGTAGTGCTCACGGTGACAGTGCCCATGGTGACAATACACAGGGTGACAGTATTCATGGTGACATTGCTCATGGTGAGAGTGCCCATGTTCACAACTGTCACGGTGATAGTTCCCATGGTGACAATACCCAGGGTAACAGAGCTGATGGTAAAAGTGTTCACGGTGACAGTGCCCATGGTGACAGTACCTAAGGTGACAATTCCCATGGTGAGACTGCTCATAGACAGTGCCCATGGTGACAATACCCAGCGTGTCCTGTCCATGGTGACAGTGATCATGGTGACACATCTCATGAGGACAGTGCCATAAGTGACAGTGCTCATGGTGACAGTGCCCATGGTGACAGTGCCTATGGTGATAGATATCATGGTGGCTGTGCCCAGGGAGACATTGCCCACGCTGACAAGACCCATGGTGATACTTCCCATTGTGACAGTGCCATCGGTGGCAGAGCCCATGGTGACAGTGCCCAAGATCACAGAGCCCATGGTGAGAGTGCTAACGGTGACTGTGCCCATGGTGACAGCACCCAGTGTGAAAATGCCCATTGTGACAGTGCTCACGGTGACCATGCCAATGGTGATAGTGCCAATAGTGAGAGTGCTCACGGTGACACTGCCCATGGACACACTGCCCATTGTGATAGTGCCCATCATGACAACCCCTCGGAGGCAGTGCCAATGGTGAGAGTCCCCGTGGTGACAGTTCTCATGGTGAAAGTGATCCTTTTGAAATTGCTCATGGTGACAGTGCTCATGGTGACAGTGCTCAAGGTGATAGTCTCCATGTTGACAGTGTGCATGGTGACTGTTCTCACGGTGACAGTGCCTATGGTGATTATGCTCTTAGTGACAGTGCTCATGGTGACAGTGCCCATGGTGACAGTGACCACGGTGACTGTTCTCACCGTGGTAGTGCCCATGGTGACAGTGTTCATGATGACAGTCCGCATTAAGGCTGTGCCCGTGGTGACATTGCTAATGGTGATAATTCTCACGGTGATAGTACGCACGTTGAAAATGACAAAGGTGACAACACCCAGGTGATAATAATCATGGTGAAAGTGCCCATGGTGGCAGTTCTCATACTGACAGTTCTTGTGACAGTGCTCATGGTGGCAGTGCTCGTGGTGACAGTGCTCTTGGTGACAGTGCTCATGGTGGCAGTGCCCATGGTGAGACTACCGATGGTGACCCTGCCCATGGTGACAGTGCACATGGTCATGGTGCCTCTGGTGGCAGTGCAATATAGTGAGAATGCCCATGATGATATTGCTCATGGTGATAGTGCCCATGGTGAGAGTGCCCATGGTTCCAGTGCTCATGGTGACAGTGCCCATTGTGACAGTGCCCTTGGTGACAGTGCACACCATGAGAGTGCCCATGGTGTCTGTGCCCATGGTGACAGTTCTTATCATGAGAGTGTTCACGGTAGCAGTGTTCATGGTAATAGTGCTCACGGAGGCATTGCCCACAATGAGAGTGCCCACGGTGAGAATACTGACTGTGACAGTGCCCATGATGACTTTTCTCTCTGTGACAGTGCCCTTGGGGACATAGCACGGTGAGATTTCTCACAGTGAGAGTGCACATTGTTTCAGTGCTCATAGTGACAAGACCCTAGGCGCCAGTGCCCATCATGGCATTGCTCACGGTGATATTTCTCACGGTGACAGTGCCCATGGTGATATTACCCATGGTGACAGTACTCAGTGATCAAGTGCTCATGGTGACATGGCATAAGGTGATAATGCTCACGGTGGCAGTGCAAAATGGTGACAGTGCCCATGGGGACATTGCTTAATGTGATAGTCCTTGTGGTGACATTGTGCATGGTGACATTGCCCACCATGACAGTGCTCTTGTTGACAGTGCTCATGGTGATAGTGCCAATGTTGGAAGTGCCCATCGTGAAAGTGTCCATGGTGACAGTTCTTATGATGAGAGTGGTCAGAGTGGCAGTGCTCATGGTGAAAGTGCCCATGGTGACAGAGCCCACGGTGACAGTGTCCATAGTTATAGTGTCCATGGTGACAGTACTAACAGTGAAATTGTCCATGGGGACACTGCCCATGGTGAAAGTGCCCATGGTCACAACACTCACGGTGATAGTGCTCACGGTGAGAGTGGCCATGGTGACAGTGACCACGGTGACAGTTCTAATGGTGATACTGCCCATGATGACAGTGCTCATGGTGACAGTCCACATTGTACCAGTGCCCAAGGTGACAGTGCTCATGGTGACAGTGCCCAAAGTCACAATACCCATGGTGACAGTGCCCAGGCTGACAGTTCTCAAGGTGATAGTGCCCATGGTGACAGTGCACATGGTGATACAGAGAATGGAGACAGTGCTTATGGTGACAGTGGTCATGGTTGCAGTACCCATGGTGATAGTGCTGAAACTGACAGTGCCCTTGGGGATAGTGCCCATGGTGAGTGTGCTCGTGTTAATTGTGTCCATGGTGGCAGTTCCCATTGTGAAAGTGCTCATGATGACAGTGCCCATGTGGGTAGTTCCCATGGTGACAGTGCTCATGGTGATAGTGACCATGTTAACAGTGCACATGGTGGCTGTGCCCTTGGTGACAGTGCCCATGATGACAGTATTCATGGTGACAGTGCTCACGGTGATAAGGCCAATGTGGCAGTGCACATGGTGGTAGTGCACATGGTGGCAGTGAAAAATGGGGACAGTTCCCATGCTGACAGTTCTCATTGTGACAATGCACATGGTCACAACCGATGCTGACACTGCTCATGGTAGCTATACCCTTGGTGACAGTGCTCAGAGTGATAGTGCCCATGGTGGCAGTGTCCATGGTGACACTGCCCATGGTGACAATGCCCATGATGACAGTGCCCATGGAGTCAGTGCCCACGGAGCCATTGCCTATGGTAACAGTGCTCACAGTGACAGTACCCATGGTAACAGTGACCATGGTGAGAGTGCTCATGGTGATAGTGTCTATGGTGACAGATCACACTGTGACAGTCCGCATTGTGCCAGTACCAATAGTGACAGTGCCCATGGTGACATTGACCACGGTGAGAGTGATCACGGTGCTAGTGCTCACAGTAATAGTGCTCATGGTGACAGTGCCGACAGTGAAGGTGCTCACGGTGACAGTGCCTCTGGTGATAGTGCCCATGGTGAGAGTCCGCCCATTGATAGTGCCCATGGTGGCAGTTCCCATTGTGAAAATGCTCATGATGACATTGCCCATGTTGGTAGTCCCCATGGTGACAGTGCTCACGGTGATAGTGACCTTGGTAACTGTGCACATGGTGGCCGTGCCCTTGGTGACAGTGCCAATGATGACAGTACTCATGGTGACAGTTCTCACGGTGATAGTGCCCATGGTGATATTGCACATGGTGGCAGTGAAAAATGGTGACAGTGCCCATGTTGACAGTTCTCATGGTGACAGTGCACACGGTGACAACCCATGCAGACAGTACTCACGGTGACAGTTCTCATGGTTGCAGTACCCATGGTGACAGTGCTCACAGTGATACTGCCCATGGTGGCAGTGCCCATGGTGACAGTGCCCATGGTGACACTGCCCATGATGACAGTGCCCATGGTGAAAGTTCCCACGGCGCCATTGCCTATGGTGACAGTGCTCATGGTAACAGTGCCCATGGTGACAGTGACCATGGTGAGAGTGCTCACACTGATAGTGCCCATGGTGACAGGGCTCATGGTGCCAGTCCGCATTGTGCCAGTACCCATGGCGACAGTGCTCATGGTGACACTGACCACAGTGAGAGTGCTCACTGTGATAGAGCTCACGGTAATAGTGCTCATGGTGACAGTGCAAATGGTGACAATACCCATGGTGACAGTACTCATGTTGAAAATACCCATGGTGGCAGTTCTCATGGTGACAGTGCTCATAATAGCAGTGCCCAAGGTGGCAGTCCTCGTGGTGACAGTGCTAATGGTGACAGTGCCCTTGGTGGCAGTTCCCATGGGGACATTACCGATGGTGACCCTGTGCATTGTTACAGTGCCCATGGTAACCGTGCTCACGGTGGTAGTGCACATCGTGACAGTGCCCATGGTGGCAGTTCACCTGGTGACAGTGCTAAATCGTGACAGTGCACATGCTGACAGTGCTCACGGTGATAGTGCCCATGGTGACAGTGCCCACGGTGATAATGGGTATTATTACAGTGTTCATCTTGACAGAGCCCAAGTTGGCAGTGGCCATGGTGACAGTGCCCACAATGACAGTGCCCATGGTAACAGTGCCGACAGTGACAGTGCCCATGGTGACACTTCTCACAGTGAATGTGCCCATGGGGACAGTTACCATGATGAGATTTCTCACGGTGATAGTGCCCGTTGTGACAGTGCTCACACTGACAATGCCCATGGTGCCACTGCCCATAGAGACATTCCGCACGGTCACTTTTCTCACGGTGAAAGTACCTATGGTGACACTGCACCTGGTGGCAGTGCAAAATGGTGACAGTGCCCATGGTGACATTGCTCATAGTGACTTTGCTTACAGTGATAGTCCTTACGGTGACAGTGTGCACAGTGACACTGCACACAGTTGCAGTGTTCATGGTGACAGTGTTCACGGTGATACTTTCCATGGTGATAGTGCCCATGGTGACACTGCACATGGTGGCAGTGAAAAATGGTGACAGTGCCCCTGTTGTCAGTTCTCATGGTGACCGTGCACATGGTGACAACCCGTGCA